>NC_039300.1:300000-552385 GCF_003368295.1 Carassius auratus | reverse complement strand
CCTGTAAGTTCATGCTAACTCTCGCGTGGGAAAGAGAGCAGGGTGAGCACATCCTATTCATTTAAGAAAAGTATTAACATTTGACCGAACTTTTTTATTATTTTGACAACACAACAACATTAAAGAATGTTATCCGTTCCTATGGCCATCTTCTTTGACTCAAATGAAGCAACATCTCTGGTGTACGTAAGCATCTACAATGTGTGTATGTGCTAAACATCTGTTTCTCCACTTCTGCCAGATTTGTTAGATGGGCTTTTGTTGTAATACAGACACATTTGAGAACTACGATGTTCTCACTTTTGTAATGGTTATATAAGAAAATTCAAACATAACTTTTGCATACGGAGCAAAACTGACTAAAAAAATCACTGAATTATGAAATGCAAAAGTGTGTATGGCATTTGGCAAAACAGGATTTAGCTGTAATGAGCACATAAGACAAAAATTGTCAATGTGTGACTTGTAAATATATTCTATTTTATTTTTTATTTATTTATTTTTACCAGAGATAGTCGACTGATCTGTTTACATGTTGTTTTGCCGTTTTCTGATGAAGAGTTTTCTCTGACTGTGGTCAAACATACAGTGCCTGTTCATAGGAATTTTTACAGCATAACTACAGCATAAAAATATCGCCCCTACATCTAGAGCTCTTGTTCATATAGCTGATGATGATGTTCACATTTTTATTTGTCGTACTCGTTAGTTTCAACATTTCTACTGGACATTAAAGAGTAGGCCTATGTGTACTCCCTTTATGTCAGAAGCATTAACATCTACTGTGTGCTAAGAATTTTCTGCTTTCTCCACTTTTGGTGGATTTACTAGAGGGACTATGTGACCTTGTTGTAATGTGATTTACGTTTAAGATCCATAAGATTGCACTAAACCCCCTTGAATAGGTTATAGACATACTCTTTTATACAGGAAATGTTTCCACAACAGAAATATGTATCAGAATAACAAATACCTAATTTGAAAATATGTAATCCTCTCTTCTAAATTATTGTGAAAACGTTTAATGTCGATCCGGCCCACCAGCCGTGTATCTTTTTCATTGTTTTTAGATAAAGACTATTCTCAGAGTTTGGTAAAACAGGCAAAAACATGAACAAAATGTAGTACAAGATGATTAAATGATTGTCAAGAGACTGTTTAAACTGAGATTGTGATGGCACTTTAGAGCTTTTTCTGGTCTACCAGTGTCACAAAGACACAAAATTTTCAATCAACTTGAAAATGAGTCCTGCCATCTTCTGTTCTGACTGTTACACTTAATACAAAACCGTCTATTACACTTAAAGTTAGACATTTAAAAGTCATGGATGCCACAGGAACTATTTCCTTTCTCTGTTTCTCTAAACATCACACTAAATAAACCAGAGATCACATGTAGAAAGAATTCATTGAAAGGGGCATGTTTTAGTCCATTTTAGATGGTCTGCACCAACGCATGGTTTTAGATGTTTTAGGTATTCATCAGACTAACAGGTTTGATTCGGGAAACACACACAACTGGAACTGAGTGTTGTCATGACTGTCTTTATAATTGATCTACTTTTACTTTTAACAACAACACAGTGTGAAATTATGGTCTTCGACAGCATGGGCCCCTGAAATGTTGTATTATTTCTTTGTTTTCACAAAATATCTAAACATTTATCTATCTTAAAATATTAGTTATTACGTGTTTACAAAGTGTCGTGTCCGACGTTTACATTTTTAAGAACATCTGATATAGTTTAGCATCTTTTAAATTTTACAACATATGTTTCACCAAACCTTGACGCCTGAAAAACGGGTTTAGTCCACATTTCAGTTGTTAGCCAGAAATGCAAGTGAGCCGATATTTCATTACCAAGATAATCTACATGATGTGAAACTAGCTCACAGTTACATTAGAGTTTTTGGGGTTCTAGTTTATGTTGAATAGTGTTTTTTACTGTTCCACATGTTTAACACCACATTACTCCATTGTGAAGATATGTACTGTACAAAAAGTTTTTCACTGTAGTAGTCCAACTCTGAAACCAGACCAAACAAAAATGAGCTTGAGCCTTAGTTGTGGCAGAATTAAAATGTTTTCTTTTTATCTTTCCATGATTTGTGCGTGTTGTTCTGAACCACAGTTTAATTTTTAACATCACAATCGTATTGTATTGTCATGCATGATTGTAAAGAGTTTTGTGTGTGTCAGTCTCTGGATTTTTTTTTTTTTTTTTGCAAACAGAACTGGTGTAATGTTAGCGAGCTCTTTGTGTTCTCTGCTTAACCGTGTTTATATACGTCAGAATTCTTTAAATTTGCTCGATTAAATTAAGTATTTAACCCAGTTTTGGGTAATGTGTGTGTGAATATAGAGGATCTTTACAAATATTTTTTCTTGAAATATCCATCTATCACTCTGAACCAAGACTGCTTCTTTTAAATATAACATTAACACATTCATAATAATTATAGTTCTCGGCTGATTTGTACATTATTAAATTATATTAGTGGTCATCACAAACTTAAGGTGTAAACAAAACCACCATGCAACAGTGTACTTTAGATTTACTATAAAGATAATTTTGATGCTTTGTTCGCAAGGAAAACATACATTGTTTAAGAGAAAATAATCTCACTGAATGTGCTAAAGCATCCAATGTTTTATGACTACTGAAGGTGTCACATCCTGGTTTGTTTCACTCCTGTGGGGTCCTACCTACTTTCCAAGTGTGATACTTAAAAAAGCTTTAGGGGCATATAGTTAACCACAGAAGACTTTCTGCATGCTCCTGTTACAATGGCGGCCGCTGCTCCAAACAGTCCTGAAACATCTAGAAGAATGATGTGTGTAACACCGCCAAGAAGTTCTGCTGAAATGAGAGAGGAGCTGACTTTTGTACCGAGGAAAAAATCAAGGGAAGAGCATAAGAAAAGTTCTCAGTGAAGATGAAGATATTGTGAAACAAGATTTCACTGTGTCTTATGATCGTGTGGGGAGATTTGTGTTTGACAAAGAGTTGCAGATTGTGAAGCTCTACGTTTTGGAATCTCATGCAGATAAATAAACGTCGGGAGGACTTTGAAACAAACTTTGATTTTGATGAGTCTGATCGTGACTGGCCTCTTCCTGAGGTCAACTCTTACGAATGCTGCAAAAAGAGACTATATTTTGAGCAATGTGACATACCCATGTTGAACACAATTTTTTCAATTATAAACAAGCTGTTTCAGTCAATTTAAATTTATTTTAAAACCAAATGATCAGTCAGATAATAATGTATTCGGTATAACAAACCTGAACAATGATGTTGTAATGTTTCTTTTTCAGTGTTTACTCACCCTTCTATGTGTTCCTTGCTCTATGTTTAATAAATGGCTGTTGGATTAAGTTTTCCCAAGCCACAATACATTACTGTTACTTGAAACAAGTGTCTTAACAAAAATCCTAATAAACCTCGTAACCTATAATCAAAATATCTTCCAGTGAAAATGACAGAATTCTCTTTGGTGACATAAGCTAGTCTTCGCCGGTCAAAACACATCCCTGATTAGGCCCCTTCACCCTCCTCCACTTTTAGAGTGCAACACCCCCATCTCAACAACCAACCAAGCAACATTTGAAATGTAGAAACAAGGCCACCCTTTTTTTTTGTTTAAATGTACAGAAGATCCACCACTACTTCCTCGTGACTATGGCTAGTCTTCTTCCCCTGTGAGTGGCTGACCTCATAAACTCTGCAGTTATCGCAGGTTTTCCTAGATCTGCGAACAAGGGTTTTTACAGCACGGTCAACGGAGCTACTGCAACATCTTGTTGATCAAAACATTATCTACATGGACTGACAAAATCAGCTTCAACAATCAAATTTGTCTGAAACTGATGCACTCTCTAATTTTTCAAATAATAAGGCTTCGACGGATCTGAACCATAAACCAGAAATTGAAACTGAAATTGCACAAGGCCTGGATCGTCGTGGATTAATACAGTCAGTCCAGATTCTGGCAAGTGGTGACAGCATTCTACAATATATTGATTAGGGTACAAAGTCTATCTCTTGAATTAAATTCTGAAAACGATGTCTGACGCTGGGCAAAAGCAGATGGATTGCAACTGGAGTTCTGGTGCCGCTACGGATGATCAGATGAAGTGTGACTGCACCCTGGGTGAAGCGTGTCATGTAACAGACTACGTAGACACTATGTTTAAACAGCGTTACCGAGAACAAATGATCAAACTGATGCATGCGGTCATAGAGAATCCAAATCATGATTGTACCGGGGATACCAAGTGTGTAAAAAATCTTAAGAATGAAATGAATGTTGTAAGAAGCCTGAAAAATAACCCATGGCCTGATTTGACTAGTATGTTTATTACCAGTAAAGAATCAGTCTGTGTAACGACTAGAAAAGTTCTGGATGTGATGTCTGAATGTGACGATGAGATGGACATTAATGAGGTTCTCTGTCTGTGTACATGTGTAACAGATTTATGTACATTGTTGGTTTCAAAAAATTATGGTTCCATGACATGTGAAATTGTTCAAACTTACGTCAACTACATAATAGAACAAAACGTGCTGGCCTGTAGAGATTTTCTTTTCTGGCTTGACCATCTGTAATGTCATTATTACTGGTTGTTAGTAATGCCAATTTGACCATTTTCTTCACTACTTCAGTGTATGAATGTATATTCAAAAATGTATTCTTGAAATAAAATGTTGAATCACATTTTAACCTTTCGTGGTTTACAAAACAATGGGTCTGAGCTCATGAAAAATGTGTTAATGTTATATTTAAAAGAAGCAGTCTTGGTTCAGAGTGATAGATGGATATTTCAAGAAAAAATATTTGTAAAGATCCTCTATATTCACACACACATTACCCAAAACTGGGTTAAATACTTAATTTAATCGAGCAAATTTAAAGAATTCTGACGTATATAAACACGGTTAAGCAGAGAACACAAAGAGCTCGCTAACATTACACCAGTTCTGTTTGCAAAAAAAAAAAAAATCCAGAGACTGACACACACAAAACTCTTTACAATCATGCATGACAATACAATACGATTGTGATGTTAAAAATTAAACTGTGGTTCAGAACAACACGCACAAATCATGGAAAGATAAAAAGAAAACATTTTAATTCTGCCACAACTAAGGCTCAAGCTCATTTTTGTTTGGTCTGGTTTCAGAGTTGGACTACTACAGTGAAAAACTTTTTGTACAGTACATATCTTCACAATGGAGTAATGTGGTGTTAAACATGTGGAACAGTAAAAAACACTATTCAACATAAACTAGAACCCCAAAACTCTAATGTAACTGTGAGCTAGTTTCACATCATGTAGATTATCTTGGTAATGAAATATCGGCTCACTTGCATTTTCTGGCTAACAACTGAAATGTGGACTAAACCCGTTTTTCAGGCGTCAAGGTTTGGTGAAACATATGTTGTAAAATTTAAAAGATGCTAAACTATATCAGATGCTCTTAAAAATGTAAACGTCGGACACGACAACTTTGTAAACACGTAATAACTAATATTTTAAGATAGATAAATGTTTAGATATTTTGTGAAAACAAAGAAATAATACAACATTTCAGGGGCCCATGCTGTCGAAGACCATAATTTCACACTGTGTTGTTTTAAAAGTAAAAGTAGATCAATTATAAAGACAGTCATGACAACACTCAGTTCCAGTTGTGTGTGTTTCCCGAATCAAACCTGTTAGTCTGATGAATACCTAAAACATCTAAAACATGTGTTGGTGCAGACCATCTAAAATGGACTAAAACATGCCCCTTTCAATGAATTCTTTCTACATGTGATCTCTGGTTTATTTAGTGTGATGTTTAGAGAAACAGAGAAAGGAAATAGTTCCTGTGGCATCCATGACTTTTAATGTCTAACTTTAAGTGTAATAGACGGTTTTGTATTAAGTGTAACAGTCAGAACAGAAAATGGCAGGACTCATTTTCAAGTTGATTGAAAATTTTGTGTCTTTGTGACACTGGTAGACCAGAAAAAGCTCTAAAGTGCATCACAATCTCAGTTTAAACAGTCTCTTGACAATCATTTAATCATCTTGTACTACATTTTGTTCATGTTTTTGCCTGTTTACCAAACTCTGAGAATAGTCTTTATCTAAAAAACAATGAAAAAGATACACGGCTGGTGGGCCGGATCGACATTAAACGTTTTCACAATAATTTAGAAGAGAGGATTACATATTTTCAAATTAGGTATTTGTTATTCTGATACATATTTCTGTTGTGGAAACATTTCCTGTATAAAAGAGTATGTCTATAACCTATTCAAGGGGGTTTAGTGCAATCTTATGGATCTTAAACGTAATCACATTACAACAAGGTCACATAGTCCCTCTAGTAAATCCACCAAAAGTGGAGAAAGCAGAAAATTCTTAGCACACAGTAGATGTTAATGCTTCTGACATAAAGGGAGTACACATAGGCCTACTCTTTAATGTCCAGTAGAAATGTTGAAACTAACGAGTACGACTAATAAAAATGTGAACATCATCATCAGCTATATGAACAAGAGCTCTAGATGTAGGGGCGATATTTTTATGCTGTAGTTATGCTGTAAAAATTCCTATGAACAGGCACTGTATGTTTGACCACAGTCAGAGAAAACTCTTCATCAGAAAACGGCAAAACAACATGTAAACAGATCAGTCGACTATCTCTGGTAAAAATAAATAAATAAAATAAAATAATATATATTTACAAGTCACACATTGACAATTTTTGTCTTATGTGCTCATTACAGCTAAAATCCTGTTTTGCCAAATGCCATACACACTTTTGCATTTCATAATTCAGTGATTTTTTTAGTCAGTTTTGCTCCGTATGCAGAAGTTATGTTTGAATTTTTCTATTATATAACCATTACAAAAGTGAGAACATCGTAGTTCTCAAATGTGTCTGTATTACAACAAAAGCCCATCTAACAAATCTGGCAGAAGTGGAGAAACAGATGTTTAGCACATACACACATTGTAGATGCTTACGTACACCAGAGATGTTGCTTCATTTGAGTCAAAGAAGATGGCCATAGGAACGGATAACATTCTTTAATGTTGTTGTGTTTTGTCAAAATAATAAAAAAGTTCGGTCAAATGTTTAATACTTTTTCTTACATGAATAGGATGTGCTCACCCTGCTCTCTTTCCCACGTGAGAGTTAGCATGAACTTACAGGAGTCTTAAAACAAAAACGGCCAAACAAACAAAATGTGAATGGTTTCATCTGCTATCTGAACAAGATGACTTAATCTAGTGGATTAATAAAAATACCATTTACAAATCAAACATAAATTTTTTTAACAATTGTATTCTGAATTTTATATGCATTGTAAACATTTGCTTTCTTGCTATACTCTCTTTCTTAGTGATTTGGTCACGTGAATACAGGAAAGGTTATGGATAAAATTTATCTCTACACAGGAGTGTGGAAACTTTAACATGCTCAAACTTAAACGAGTGTGCAGCTTTCAGTGGAACCGTTTGATTTGTATTGGTTGTAATAGTTTTAAGTGTAAAACAGCTAGACTTCATTTTTGTGTCGATACTTCATGTGATCACACTTTTTGGACAGACACAAAGTTGCACTAAAAGAAATATCTCGAAGAGAAAAACTGTAACTCAATTTCTTAATTTTCATTTATTCCTATTATGATGACACCACACAAAGATCACCTAAAAACGTACAGTCCAACAAACAAATTGTGAACGGCCGTCCAAAATCTTGATATGGCTAAATCTTGAGGTGCAAGAAAAATGTCATTTACAAAACATTGTGATTCTTAGATGTGAAACACCTTTGACATAATCTGCTGGCATGCAAAAATAGTCATAAATGTTTTAGTACAGCTATCTACACAAATAGTATGAGAACTGTATATTGTGTCACTTGCATAGAAAATTCATTACCAGTTTATCAGAGTCAAAAGGAAATGATGATAATATTTGAAACATCCTTAGCTTGTACATTTCTTTAATTTTGATAATCACAGCTGCTGGTGCTAAAATTTTTTTTAGTAAACCATTTAACGTTACATGATGCCTACAAAATAATCAAATAGTCAAAGTGTATGTTCTCTGTTCTAGGTAAGAACATTTACACCACGTGTTATAGGCCAGGTAAATAATTAGAAAATAGTATTTCTGTCGAATGAGAAAAGTTCAGTCATGCATTTAAGATGTAGAAATGATGTTTTTGCCAAACACATCCAAAGAGTTTTCTACTCGTGCGAAAAAAGCACTTGTGTGCATAAATGATCTAAAGAAACAACGCTGGTCATCAGGTTATTTAAACATTTTTTAAGACAATAGACAGTGTGCCTTGCTTTAGTGACACACAAAGTGTAATCTTTTAAACATGTTTAAAATGGTAGGTGTAATTATTTTACTGAGTTTAAGCTAAATGTATATTTGTTCATTTACAGTACACATACTACAGGTTAGATTACTAAATTAAAACATTTCTTACATAACACAAAGTAAAAACAACAAATACGAATTTGCTCATAAATAAAATTTAGTTTACTCAGTTTTACTGTGTGTGTGTGTGTGTGTGTGTGTGTGTGTGTTTGTGTGGTTCAGGTATACCCCATGTTATGGGGAACAATGATGGCAATATCCAAAATCCTTGGGGATTGTTTTTGTCCCCGTGAGGAAACATGTTTATAAATCATACAGAATGAAGTGTTTTTGAAAATCTTAAAATGAAAGAAATTTTCTGTAAGGGGTAGGTTTAAGTGTAAGGTTGATGTATGGTGATGCAAAATACAATTTGTACAGTCTAAAAAAATGGAAAACCAATGTGTGTGTGTGTGTGTGTGTGTGTGTGTTAAGAGTTGGTTTTAAAATTAGCGTGAGATTTCAACTCCTTTACACATCACATATTATGGATAGTATTTTCTTAACATTAAGGAATGCCTTTTTGATTTTATTAATTCCAGATAACATTCAATTATTTATCTCTTCAGCGACTTGGTTAGTTGATGATTTAGATAATGGTCTCTCTCACTCTTTGAAATTCTCACCTGGAAAGACACCAGACATCGTCCTCGTTTTCAAATGTGTTTGTAGACGGGGGGCATGTGGCCTGTCGGTGCCTAGGTATCAACACCATAAAGATTAAACAAACATTGATCCTGCCAAGACGTCTAAAACCCTCACTTTTGCACCGCCATTTTTTTTCCCCCAGGAAAAACCCAAACACCTCCCCACTGTCTTTAGGTGTGAACAACAGGACTTCACAGAAACCCCCCACAGCTCTGGTTACAGATACAACCATCATAAGAAACCCCCCACTGCTCTGGTAACAGATACAACCATCATATATTCAGTAATAAACACAACACAAGTCAAATCTGAGATCTCTTTGATCTTTTGATTTACACACCTCTGCCATGTCAATCAAGGGTCACAGGACCCAGTGGCATGGCAACCGCTTTGACTGACAGGCCTTATAGTAATAAATCAATCCAACTGACCATGCACACTTCTGACTACCTGTCAATCTACACGGACTGTACGGCCATAAATCAGGCCATAAATCAGGGTAATAAATCATCAAGACTTGAGATAAAGTGTATGATAGGACTACTAAGGGTGTACAGTTTTATAAAGAAGAGATTGCCTGGGACGGAGATCCACTTCCCTCTCATCAACTTTGAGAACCTTCCCCCACGGGAACACTAATAAAAAAAGAATCAATGGAGTTCTATATCTGCATTTCCATCAGCACTCTTTCATGTTGAGGGTGATGGTGTCCACTGGAAACCAGCGACAGCGAGGGCCATTCTTGAACTATGGATGACAGTGTTAAACTGCCGTCCAGTACTAGTCCAATAGGTGGCCCTAACAAACTCATTATAAACCTTTCACGGTCGCTGGCCCTCAGTGAAGAACAAACCTCAGCACTGATGAAAGGACCTTATATTCCTACTCCGCACAGTTTTAAGACACAAAGAATAGAATTGTTGAAATACCTACAAGAGTATCATCGCAGAATGGAATTAGAAACTTTTTTTGAAGGAAAGAATATCTCAAAAAGAAACTCCCTTTTACTCATACAGTACCTCAGATTGGTCGGCTGTGTTGGCCAGCCTTCCCAAAGAAATATCAAACATTATTAGAGCTGATTTATATGTATACAAACACATCAACTGTGGTATTAAAAAGCGGATAAAAGGTAACTCTACAGTGATTCTAGAAAGAGATCAGTATATTTATGAAGCTAAGAGACAACTAGCTGTAAGGAACCACTATCGGGCTCTTGAAGAACCAATATATACAGGGCCGGCGATACATATAGGCGGAGTAGGCAGTTGCCTAGGGCCTCGGCAAATCATCCCTATATGCTTATCCACCAATCAAGAGCAGCAAAATACTAAGCTGTTTGTCCATTGGATATAACAATTGTCATTCACCTGTAGTAAAACAAATTAATATCCCCGTAAAAAACCTGAGTCACGCCCACCCTCTGAATATTTGAATGAAGCGATTACATACTGGTTTTATGAATGACATCCAACTTTACTAAAAATTAATCTAATGGTGCCGAAACGAACGCATCCTTCAGAGGGTGCTAAGCGTAAGGCCAAGCAGGCATGCAAAGAAAGTGCAGCTCGTCATGCAGGTATCATCGATTTTGGAGTGATTGTAATATATTGTTAAAAAAACTGAGCCTGACGATAAGCGTCATTTTGGGATAGATTATTTGATAGTTATTCTGAGTTCAAAAGAACACGATCACCGTTGATGGACAATTCGCTTCTGACACTTTGAATCTGAGCATACAGTGCAGAATTTTGTTAAAAAATCGATACGTTACGAACCGTCCGAAAGAATATGTTTGCGGAAATGAATCAATGCATGAATGTTTCACTGAGGTGAATTAATGATGAACTGTTGATCTGAATCTTACAAAGGAGTCGGTTCTCCTCGATGGAATCGATTAAAACCTGTGGAATCAAATCTTGATTCATTACGCCTCTGAATCAAGAAATCGATTCCTTTCAAGCACACCCAATTTCAGTTGAAGAAATAGACTTTTTATTTAGTAGTTTATTTCTATCACTTCCACTAGCAGCTGATTTATGTATATTCATATTAAATGTATTTGTCTACAAAACATAAGTAGTAGTAGCCCTTTATTGTCACTAGTCACAAGTACCAGCGAAATTAGCCATCAACCTGTCCATACATACATACATACATACAATATGACAGTGGGGTAGACAGGACAGGAAGACAGGGTATTTGAGGAAGAAATAAGTACAGCATAACATTAGGTAAGTGAGGAGAAAAAAAACAACACCCAGACTATGCTCCTTTTGGGAGCACAGTATGAGAACAGGAAAAACACCTCAGCACAAAAAAGCACATAATCAATACACCATAGACACACGACTTTGCAACTTGGTACGGAACTTGGGGTGGTTGAGGTAATCCAGCGCAGGCAAACAGCCATCCGGTCCCAGCAGCTTGAAAGCGCTAGTCACAGACCCGCCTGCCAGACTGGCGGAACAAAGCGGCGAAGGCGGGATAATATGACATATTTAGTCTATCAAAAGTGCGTTACTATAAAGAAAATAACTGAACAAATTACTGAAAAAATTAAAAATAATCCTGACTAATAAAGGAAAAACGGTCATTAAATGAACATTAAGCAATGAGGGAAAAAAACATGTTTTTTTTGTTTAACTGAAAGTCATTAATATGCATATTTAAGTAAAAATATGAAAATACTTATAACAGGTTTTGTATAAATAAACTGGTTAGGAATCATATTTGTTTCAAGTGCTTTTTATTTAATGCTGTTTTGTAAACAAAGTTCGGGAGGAGCATGTTCAGATACTTAAACCTTATTTTTAGTTTATCAGTATCCCTCCACCACCTCATCTCCTTACTTTCATTTTAATAATATCTTATTGGATATTGGATATAAACAACACAATCCAAAATACAATGCAATCTAGTTCTAGATTATTTCTATCACAAACGGGTCAATACTCTTGGTTCGGGCCAAAATTCAGAACCTGGAGCCATCCCCCGGACAGCTCGCCAAATACGCATAATCTTTACTCTATTATGTGTAAATGTGAACTCATGAATTCTAAAATGTGGAGGGGAGGAGGGTGTGGCAGGGGGGCCTCCAACATACATTTTGCCTAGGGCCTCCAAATGTCTAGAACCAGCCCTAAATATATATACAGAGACCATCAGCGAAGTCAGAAATTTTTTGAAGAAATGTACTCAAAGAAAATCATTAATGGGCCTCAGAAGGAATATTTGATAGGTTACGGCCCACCTAGGCCCAGAAGATTTTATGTTACCTAAAATACATAAGGAACCCTAGAGCTGGAGTATCGCCTTTCAGATACCTCCAGTAAGACCTATGGTCTCTGACTGTAACAGTGAAACTTACTATATTGCTGAGTATCTGGAGCACTTTCACTTTCACAATATGTGGGTCAAACCGGCAATGCTATTACAAAGAGGCTGTATCAACACCTATATGTCATGAGAACAGGGTCCACTGGGAGTTCAGGGAGGTCATGGATTAAACATTTTGAAAGGCATGGGGTCAAGAATGTGTGGATCCAAGGGTTGGAGCACAAGTACAGGTGGATGACCAGACACCAGTTAAATAGAGAGCAGGTTTGGATCAAGAGGCTAAATACGGGAGCTCCAAATGATCTAAAAGATATGGTGCAGTGGAGAATCTTGGCATTTGTGCCATCTAAAGGCTAAAGGCTATTGTGAGGTAGGGTATGGATTATTTTTCAAGAAGCCCAGGAAATATATGGAAGGGGGCAGGAGCCATGCTGTTCCAGGGATTTGAGAACAATGTTGTTTAAACTCTGCTTCTGATGCTCCCTTGATAAACCAGAGCAGGAAAAGGGAAAAACTATTCCTCATAGAATAGGGGGCAGAAATGGCCCTGAACATATTTTTATCTTAACCCAAACATAATAAAAGGCAGGAAATAGCCCTAAACCAACCCACACTCTAACCCTAACTCTCATAGAATGAAAGGCAGGAAATAGCCCTGAACCGATCCACACTCTAATCCTAACCCTCATAGAATGAAATTCCACCCTCATGACTGGAAATAGCCCTTAACCCAGGGGTAGGCATGTTCGGTCCTAGAGACTCGCAGACCTGCAGAGTTCAGCTTCAACTCTAATCAAACACACCTGAGCAAGCTCTTCAATCCACTCAGGATTACTAAAGTACAGGCAGGTGAGTTTTTTTTTTTTTCAGAGTTGGAGCTGAACTGTGCAGGACTGCGGCTCTCTAGGACCAAACTTGCCTACCCCTGCCTTAACCAATCCTTTTGACAAGGAGACCAGAGTTCGGGCCCTGATAGTTGCAGGTTTGTTTTTTATTGAGTGGTAAAGGCTTGGAGGATATTGTTACGAATCAGCTCAAGGGGGAAATATGAATAATCAATCAGAACTAGTTATGATAAATTATAAATATTTAGATCCACTGTAAGTTTTTACTTGACCTCTCAGTGTCAACTTTCTGTCAATTCTAAGAAGATTAATTTCCTGGTTAAGGAAAATAACTTTCTTACTGTAAAATACTACTCAGAGCATGTAGCTAAAATCTGCATGATTAAGGACTTCAGTTATGAGCAAACGATGAACAACCTCAAGTGTTATATGAATAAGACGTTATTAACTATATAAATACTTAAACTAGTCTAATACACACACACACATGCATACAGTTGGTATAGGGTTAAAGCTTAAGCAGTAAAGAGAAAATAAATAAAGACATGGAGCTATGGTACAATTTGATATTCAGCAGATCTACAGCCTGAAGGAAACATCAGTTTCTTAGTTCAAACACACCTTTGTAAAGGTGCATATGATACTTAATGCATCAATTAATAAGACAAATGTTGATACTTGCAAGTCTCGCCTGCTTGAAAAAAAAAGAATCCTGATGCACTTTGGGGCTCCAGTTGGTCTATGCAACAAGTTTGAATCAGAGGATCTTCATGAATGGAAAGACAAGGCCAAAGCCTGGCACAAGCTTAGTGTGGTTTTGAGAGCTCTTAGCTCACCATCTTCTCCTGGAATTCCTGAATCTAAAATAACCACCTGATCTGGTGATCAGTGATCTGTATAGGTGGATGATGTCACCAGTGTTTGGAATGACGGCGTTTAAAAGAACGGCGTTAGGTAATGACGTTATTTTTCAGTGACGCTGTAATCTAACTAATTACTTTTCCCGTCGTTACAACGCCATTAACGTTACTGAACGTTAAATGCTGTGCGTTACTATGCATTGATTTAATAAACTATGCAATCCGAATGGACCCTGCTCACACAGCGAGTGAGCAGGTGGGTTAATGACGAGATAAGCGGTTGTGATTGGCTAAGGCAGAGTCATGTGTTTCATGGTAGCCAATCAGAGCCAGTGTTTTTACACACATGCCAGCACACGCGGCTGCGCCAGCGGCGCCAAACACACACACACACACACACAGACGCAACAGCTGTGAAAGCAACCACGTCCCGGGATTGAGTCCAGCATTGAACCCGGGTCGGGGACCTAGAAACATTGCGGGGTTCGACCGGGGACGAGCGCTGTGTGAACAAAAGCCAGATCTAATGCTGTGTTGAAGTGATGACGCGTGTTATCGCGCGACTCTTTTTGCGGCTGTTTTGAAGGAAGATAAACGTTTGCGCCGAAAAAATATGTGCTAACTGTAATGAAGCAGAGATCAGTTAGTTCCTCACTTTCCGAGCTGACGCTGAGATTGTTTGCTTGCTTCAGTGAAAGTATAACGTGCCTAACGTTTTCGACTCGTACATTATGTACATAGTAGAGAATGAGTGGAACTGTTCCTCAGGGGGTCTATAGTGCACTGTCTGATGTGATACTGTAGCTGACGGCTGAATGGTTGCAATTTTATCTCTAATAGTATTGATTTTAGAAGTAAAGTAGTTCATAAAGTCATTACTGTTGTGGTGTTGGGAAATGTCAACACTTGTTGAGGCTTTATTTTTCGTTAATTTAGCCACTGTATTGAATAAATACCTGGGGTTATGTTTGTTTTCTTCTTAAAGAGAAGAAAAGTAATCAGATCTAGCAGTTTTTAATGCTTTTCTGTATGATATGATTACTTTCCCGCCAAGCAATACGAAATACCTCTAGTTTTGTTTTCCTCCAGCTGCGCTCCATTTTTCGGGCTGCTCTCTTTAAGGTGCGAGTATGCTCATATGCTGATAGAGACTCAGAGATAGACTGCGAGGAGTGGCAGGAGGGGATCAACTGGTCTTGGTCCCTGTAACCAGGGCTGGTGAAGAGGCCCAGGCCTAGAGCCTCTGGGGAGAAGTATGTTAACTGGAGTTTGGCACCCAGCATATCTATTATGAGAGATTCAAACATGGGGTGCTTTTTGTCCTAAGATAATGAGGTGGAGCTTAATTTTTACCGGGGGGGGGGGGGTGGTTGGGGGTTAGCCCAGGCTTATAATATTATTAAATATAGAACTCCAGTGTTGGCCAAGGTGCAATAAGTGGTTCTGGCCTTCGGGATCAATAACAGGGATGCGGGTAGCCTAACAACCATAAGAAAGGTGATCCAGTGGTTACAAGGAAGCAGCAGAACTACAATTTCCAGAGTCTCAGGTTTATATCACAAAAATTAATCATTACAAGGGTTTGCGGAGGAGACAGGTCAATAATTTGGAAATTATCAATGACTGTATTGAGGAGATGGGCCAGGGTAATCCATTATTGTCGGAGGAACTGTTTAAGACTGTTTAAGTTGCATTGGAGGTCACAAATGGGGCGGCCATGTTTGCTCACTGGTTGGAATATATAAAATCTAAATAAAAGGATCAAGGGATTCAGTTTTGGAAGGGTTGCATTTTTTTCCTTCAAAAAGGACTTGTCCAGACAAAGATTTTCTTGCTTATCTTTAATCCAGTGGTGCCTGACATAAGGGCCTGGGAGATATGATGTTCATGAGATCTATGAACAAAGTTTTCTGTTTGATCTCAGTTTCTGATGCTCCCAGAATAAGGAAAGGAAGAGAAAGGAGAAAAAATACCCCTCATAGAATAGAGGGCCGGGTCAGAAGTGGGTATAAGAGGATTAGGAAGGTAGCATGGGGGGGGGGGGGATTAAGGGGTTTGTGTGTGTGTGTGTGTGTGTGTGTATATATAACACTCACTCACAGACATACATACGTGTGTGGGGGGGGGGGGTCTAGGGATATAGGCATGAATGACATAATATAAAAAGTTTCCCTACTGTAACCATAGCAACTAGGGGAAAGTATGGGTTGCACAAAAGATGCATCATAGTTTCATGCAAATGTTTGTGGCATCTGGTGGTTATCCTGGTAAGGATGATGTCTGTTCAGTTCTAAAATGCATAAACTTCGAAGAGGGGTGGACTGCTAGAAGCTTGGTGTCCAGAGATGTGCATCCAGTCTCACACTCTCAACTGGGATTGGGTGAAGGGGTTAAACTTTGTTTTGGGCTTCAAACAAGCCTTTTTCAGGGAACCCAAATACCTTGCAAATGTTAACGAAGGGTCACTTGTATGGCGAGTATCCAGCATCCTTGGGTCCATTCGGACAGCACGCAGGAAAGGTGGCCTGGTGTTAACAGGCCATAATTGGAACCCTGTCTTTTTCTAGGGGATTAGCACCTTTCAGCCAAATGACACTTTTTTCAGCCAACAGAGTTGCACTCACCTTAAGTTTGGTGGATATAGGGGTGTAAAGGGCTAGTGGAAGATTCTGGTTCAGAATTTTTGCCTTTGTCTGGGTAGGAAAAAATATATATATATATTCACCTGACAGCTTGTATTGTAGATCTTGTTGAGGTCGGAATAGAAATTGATTATAAAGACACATGCCAAAGTTTGATCACCCTAGGCGGATTGCCTTGTAGAAGGGTGTCTAACCAAAACACCTGATGATCCTGAGGTACACCATTGAGAATGTGTCTTAATCATTTCTCCCGATAATTTCTCTTCGGGATTAGGAAGGGTGAACAAGGCCCAAGAATGACACGTCATCATATGTTAGATGGTAGGTCAACCGGCACTTGAAAACCTTAGTTCTGGGGTTCGGGTTATAATATGGTGTGATAATTGTGAGATTTCTCATTTTTCCATATGGGGGTCTCAGACCAGACGGTTTAAGTGGAACAGACTGGCCATAGCAGGGCTCTGTTAAGGCCGTAATTTTGCAGTTTTCACTGGTCCCGGGGATTTCATAAGTAGGGGTGTATGCCTTTTTAGTCTTGTATGCTCAAGCTGTCGTCTAGTCTGCAAGATGGGATCTGAGTGGGCTGGAGCCGGGGAGAGCATCGGAAGGCATGGGGATTCATAATCACAAACAAGTAATCCATTTGTTACAACCAGCGTAGCTGCAACATTGAGAGGAAACACAGGCAGGCAAGTAGGAAAAAGAAAAGTATATTTAACTAAATAATATATTTAACAAAAGATAACCAAACAATCAGTAGTCACTATATGGACGTCAGTAGTCAAGAATACATGAAAGAGAACTGTAAGCTGAAGGTCTGTATGAATGTTAACAAATAATAACAGGAAAACAAAAGGAGTCACTCATTCAAGTGCAGTCACATTGTTGCGCCTCCGCAAATCCACTGCACTGGAGCTCTTATAGGCCCGATGATGAGCCGCAAGTGGAAAGACCACACCCCCACTAACAACATACCTAAAACTTAACGATAAACAAACAAAACACAGTCCCAGCATTAACTGGGACCTAACACCTCCCCCCAATTTCTTACCCACAACTTAAAATATCAGTACTGGTCACAACCAAGTACAATTTTAGTGGAAAACAACCAGTAAAGTGACAGTCATTCACTTTCAGCTTACCCCCCGTCCCTCTTCTCCCACACTCCAGCAATCCAAATCCTAGAAGCACTTTTGACGAAGGCAAAAAGAAAACAAGACCACTCTCCCCAATCAGTCAGAGCAAATAGCGCGAGACAAAGTGTCTGCAAACACATGGTCCACGCCCTTACATTTTTGATGCACAGATTATATGGTTGTAAAAACACCCATCTCATCAACCGCTGACTTGGGCTTTGTAAGGAATTTAGAAAAGTCAATGGGTTGTGATCCGAATAAATTACAGTGAGCTCCGCCCCCTACGTACACATCAAAATATTGCAGAGTCCATATGGGAGCGAGTGTTTCATTTTCAATTACTGAATGATTTGTTTGATAAGTATTACATTTACGGGAAAAGTAACTAACTGGGTGATCCACCCCATCCCCTCCTGCCTGAAAAAGGATGCCACCTGCACTGACCTGGCTCGCATCCACCTGGATTTTAAAAGGCTTATCAAATTGCAGCGGCACCTAAATCGGAGCAGAGGACAGCAAAAGTTTAACATTATCAAAAGATTTGACCTGAGGACCATACAAACTTGGCTGAGCCTTTCAGTAAATTAGTGTGATGGAAAAATTAATTTGACATTGCTTCTGTATGCCTATATGCATGTGTTTTCTTAGAATTGCTGTGTGGTTCAGAAGGGCGACACCTGGGGGGGGGGGGGCAGATGTCTGAGAATGACCTGAGAGGGTCATTGGGGGGATGAGGATGACATGAGGGGGTCACTTAAGTCCTACAAACTACAGAGAGTGTGTTTTATGTTATCCATGGAAAATTTACAGCTGCTAAGACTTTGTAATCTTTATACAGCATAGGTATATAAGGTGGAGGACTGCCCTCTTCCTGGGTCGGTTTCACTCTGCAGGAACTCAGTGTTGCTGTATGACTGTCTGACTTTCTTTGCAAAGAATAAAAGCTTTCTTTTTACTTATACCTGAGAATGAGTCTGTCTCTTATGCTGATGAGAGTTGATTTAAATTTTGCCACGACATTAGTTAAAAGGACACATCACAGACCAAAAAATTTGGCAAAAAGCCCGGTAATATCCATACCCAAAAAGCGCATTAACTCTTTCTTTGTAGCAGGAATAGAAAATTGTTCTATAGCATGCACTTTTTCTTGCAACGGACGGACACTACCTTGCCCGACCTCCTTTCCCAAGTAGACCACAGTTGTTTACGCAAATACATATTTTGCCAAATTTACAGTAAGCTGAGCTTCAGCTAAGTGAGAAAACAAAGCCTGAACTCGCCCCAGATGCTGTTCCCAGGTATCACTATAAATTACATCATCTAGATAAACTGCAAGTCCCCGCACAACATGGTTCATTAATCTTTGAAATGTTGCCGGTGCATTTCTTAATCCAAAACTCATAATGAAATAAGAATATAGTCCAGGTAATGTTATAAGCGATGTAATCTCTTGCACACTGGAGGTCAAAAGCACCTGCCAATATCATTTCAAAAGGTCAAATTTACTAACGAATTTAGCAGTACCTATTGGTCAACGCAGTCTCCAATCCTGTGAAGGGGAAAAGCATCAGGCTTTGTGACTTTTTTTTACCTTAAAGTAATCTGTACAAAGTTGGTAAGAATAATCAGATTTTTTCACCAGTAAGCACAGAGAGGCCCAGCTGGAACAAGATGGTTTTGTTAAGCCATTATCCAGAAAAAAATTGAACTTCAGCCTCTAACGCTCATTGCTATACAATTGGCCCACGATAAAAACGTTGATGAATTGGTAATGCATCACCAATATCCACATCGTGCTCAATTAAACGTGTATGTGATGGAGTATCACTAAAGTTTGAAATTTGTGTATTATTTTTATGAACTCTCTCTGCTGCAAACTTGACAGATGGATCATTAAACTATCCAATGAGGAAAGTTGCCGAATTCGATAATCTAGGCTGCAACACACAGTCTGCAGGGGCTTCAACATCCTCAGTTTCCCCTAGCACAATACAGTCCCCATCGGAAACTGTTAACACTGCAGTAATTTTGGATTCTGTACCTTCACGAGGAAATACGGCTTTAGAAGATTAACATGACAGACTTCATTCGATTGGTGTAGCAATACAATAATTAAACTCTGAAACAGGCTGGGTGACAGTGTATGGTCCCAAAATTTTGCCCTAAATGGTGAAGCAGGCAAAAGGCAGCAATAACAAAACCTGATCACCTAGAGAAAACTCTCGCATTTCAGAGTTACGATCAAATAACTGCTTCATTTTTTTCTGCATTCTTTCCAAATACTCTCGCACAGTTTGACCAGCCAAAAACAACCTTCTATGAAACCCATTCACATAGTCTAGAAGACTTATTGGAGGCTCCTTTCTGTTCAACTTATCTTGCAGAACGGCTAAAGGATGACAGACTTTATGCCTGAAAACCAGGTAATTCAGACTGAAATTTAAACTAGATAGAGTTACTTCTAGGGCTGCCAAGAGAAGCCACGGAACTCCTTCCTCCCAATCGCAACCCAATTCAGTACATCAGGCACACAATAGAGCTTTCAGCATCTGGTGAAAATGTTCCAGAGCGCCTTGGCTTTGCAGATGTTAGATGTTACCGTTTCAATATCTCACCACTATCCTCACTTTGGGACATCCATTTTCGTAGCAGCATCCATTCTTGTACAAAATACCCGGTGGCTGCAATTGGCACCTCATCTGGGGACAAAGCAGCATAACTTGATAAATCACCAACTCGATTTTTGTGGGTTATCACAAAACCGTCAGCTAACACTGCAGCTTCCCCAGTAGTCTTAGGCTTGTTCTCATTAATATAGGTAGCAATATTATAATACATTTAAGCTGCTCCGTGAGAATCAATTCTCGCAGGCTCTCAAATATCTTCATATTAGAAGTAGAACACCAATGATCAAAATGAGTGCTTAATTCACGAAGTACTTCAACATGAGTTTGTCACAAATTTTTCTTCCAATTGTGAAAAGGCAATCGTTATGCTTCCGGGGCTAATTCAAAAGCTTTAAGAACTGCAACTTTTAATATTTTTCATTAAATTTTGGTAGCAATTTCAAATGACTAATTCTCTGGAACGATCACAACTTCCAGAACCATCTGCTGATAGTTTCCCATCAGCCATGACCTGATGATCTTGGGTTTGTCAATCTAATTTCACTAAGTTTTTCATTCAAATTCACACTGCCTTATCAAATCATTGACCCAAAGTTTTTCCAACTCAACATCGTTTTCCTTAACTTTTCTTTCGCGCTCCGTAGTCTGTTTATACACTTCCTTTTCATGAGCTTGCAGCAATTCTAACATTTCTCTTCACTGTTCAAATGATAGCTTACTCATCGCGAATGGTGATTCTATACCAGCCATGTCTGGCACCTCAATTATCACGCCACAATCAATTTCTTTTAGATCTCTGCTTTCAATTCGTCTTTTTGTAAACCTTTATCGTTTCCCAGCCATTTATAATTTTTTTACAATCCCCCACAATTGTTTCTTCAAACACAAATGTAATTTCTCTGCTGATGGGGAATTAACGAAATCCTCTAACAAAGTCATTTTTCACGACCTCCAAACAAACACAGTAACTGATAAATAAGACACACTTACCAAACATTAAACACGATAAGATACAATCCGGCTCATAACTAGATCTTCCTGAAGCCAAACATGAACGAACTGTTTACCTGCGTGCACTTGATTCTTTTTCACCAATTACCACACCATGTGCCTCTTAAAAACAAAACAAAAAAAAGACGAGCCATTTGTTAAGGATGGATTGGAAAGTTTGCCGTGAAATACAGGCTAGGGGTTAGTTCATTCTCTTGGGATTCAGCTCACTTGTGGGGGGAGGAGAATTTATACGTGCATCAGGTTAAGTTGATAAAAGACTTCCGCTTAAGATACACCTGTGTATCCTCGCTCATCGCTCCTCATGAAGCCTCCTCCCTCCTCGATCATCGCCTCCTCGTGGTGCAATCATGGGGCAGGGTTTCATATTTTATTGAAGCACCCCTAGGCGCCACCATTGGCTAGCGGACCCCCACCTGCTGTTAGCATTCCATTGACTCCCATTCATTTAGGCGTCACTTTGACAGCGAATAACTTTACATCTGAGGCATTTAAAGACTCCATTTCTCTATTAATTATTTCTAAAGAAACATGTATAAAAGGCTCCATTACCTTGTATCTTACGTTATGGTCCCGTAGAAGCAGTTTTTGTAAAAAAAATAGGCTAACGATTGCGTCATAACCAGCGACTCTCTGTCGCACAGTAGAGAAATTACCGTATGGAAAGAAGGAGAAGCTCGCAGACAATCTTTTACTGTCTATGAGGCAATCGGGGGGACGAGGAGGTATAAAGTCAAGGGAGATAAGTAATCAGAATACTTCTAATTGACTTCACTTGACTCTGTTGAATCCAATGGGGTTGCTGTGTCCATTTCTTTTACTGTCTATGGGTGCAATTAGAGAATTGAGATGTCCTTCAAGATGGCTGTGCTCGATCGGTTTCTGGGTCATAGGATAGAGGACGGATATTGAGAAACACCCCAGGTCCCCGAAGTGCAGGAAGGGCCCTCCGAAGTGCGTGAGATGCTCCGCCTTCGCAGGATTTCCTAATTCCGCCACCAGGTGTTTCCGATTAGCGCTCTGTCGCATAGCAATGGTTAGAGAAGAGAGCTGACGAGAGCACAATCCTGCCAGGATAGGAGGAGCCAGAACTGCTCATTTTTTTATGTCAGAGTGGAGAAGGTGATGTACCTCTGGCTTAGCCAAGACCGAGGCCAGATAAATTACACTGTTTGCTGAGTCCTTTGTCGGATTACAATCTTAAATGCAGGAATTGGCTTGGAGCTTACATGAATAATGTAATGATACATATGAAAAACAGAAAATACACACATACACCCACACACAGCAGTTCAAATGCTTACTGATATCTTACAAAGGTGCGATTTTATGTAGTTTATTGTCTTGAACATGGTGATCATATGTAAACAGGTTTGCAACCTAGATTTTTTAGGGAGTTCACCATAAAAATAAAACTGAACATTTTTTTTTAGCATAGTACAGCTTAATGTTCAGTGGCATCTGTGACAGCTAACAGTGCTCTGTTTGACCGGTCCCAGTCCTGCAGATGCAGTCATTCATATAGTTAGCAATAATTTATTAATATTCTGACAATAAATGTTACTTTAATTTTCAAAAAAAGTCAGAGGTGGACTGTAAGAAAGTATTTTCTTTTTCTTTATCTTTCTCACAGGACAGCAGCACTGCAAAAATATGGTATTTTACAACATGATGCATTGTTGTAGATTAAATTACCCAACAGTATATTTAGTAGTGCAGAATACTAGTAACCCCCCTTTTTTGGCATGGAGACAGAAATGACATTCCCAAAATAAAAATGTTTTTGCTCATGATTCTTTCTGACTAGATACATAATCAACATATGTTGACAAAGCTGAAACTTAAAAGTTTACTGTTCAGGAATCAGAATCACTCAGACTGTTATGATAATAGAGATATATAAGCTCAAACATAAAAACAAAAATATTACAAACATATATTTTAAATGTATTAAAAACTTGTTGATGTAAGATATGAGTTTATTTAAATTTTTAAGGCCTTGTCATGTGTGTTTTTAGAGAAGGCTAATCAGATTGATTTATGGCCCTTGTCATCTCTATAAAGCTCACATGTAAACTCTCCTGTGTATTTTGTATGTGTGTTGGCTTTGAAAACTCCCTGTTTTCATTGTTCTATTGTTCTCACCAAACGAGTCTTTCACCCCTGCCAGGTATGACACATTATCCGCATTATTCTTTTATTATTATTCTTTTGTTTTATTTCACCTTTACCAGCCTTTTTTTGTGGAATTTCAATGTTTACAAAGCAACAAAGCAGCGATCTCACTTCAGTCTCTGTTTGCATTTAGCCCTTATTTATCAAAAGTCTTACTATAAAAATACAACAAAAAATTTTCTTAAGACCTTACGTGAATTATTGAGACAAAAATGCATTATGAAGAAGAAAAGCACCTGCTATTAGTAGCATTGGAGCTAATGTTAACATCAAACTACATCAGACAATTTATGAAATTATTAGTACACTTTTACTCCAAACTAAACCCCAAACGAGTGTTTGTAATAACTTCCTTTTGCGATCACAGGTGGAACTTGGTCATTTACTGTTGTAAAAATATGCTTATTTATAGCCTTTTACATCGTTGCAGAAGTTAGCATTTCAGATGTAAATTTTTTCAATTTTTTTTTATAAAAACGCCCCAGATCTCAAGAAAATCTCATACCAAGCTTTACTATCGTAATCGCGGGTTTATTATTCGGATACTTCGTGTGTACAGAGGTGTTTCAGTGTTGTTGTGGGCAGATATGAACCAGGAAGTGTACAGGAAGCATGTGACACGATTGCAGCGGTGTCCGGTTATGACACTCTAAAGATTGACAAGGCGAAGGACCAGTTAGAGTTTGTCTGACACACAGCATGAGCACACATCACTGCACACACACAGATCGCTGGTCAAAGCGGTCTAAATCAGTGGAAAATGAATAGAAATTACGATTCTGTCTGAAGAAATACAAAGTAAACATCAGTAAATATATCCATATATCTCCACAGATATGCATCTTTGGTCTATAAATCCTTATTGACGCTGTTCAGTGACTCTTATGTAAACACAAATAAACCGCTGCTGACGTGACTGAATATGAATGAGTGGTGAATTTCTATTCAAAATGTGGCATTTAACGTGCTGTGAAAGTGAAACAATAATAAACTGGGGCCGTTGGCGATGCTTGCAAGTAAAGGGGTTAATGTAAAACCATCTTGACAAGTTATTTTTCAGAACAATACTGTATACCTTTATCCTCAATACCTTATACTATAGTGTATTAGAGTATGAAAGATAGCAATTTTACTTAAAGGACAGTTCATCCAAAAATGAAAATTCTGTAATCATTTAATCTCCCTTAAATTGTTCCAGGTTTGCAATTTTTTTTTTTTAGTGTGAACTGTCCCTTTAACAAAGGTTTTAAATATGACGGCTAGTAGTTTTTCCCCGATACGGTATTGGTAGTTATTAAAAGTAGTTTACTAAAGTATCTCTATTTATCCTACTAATTACTCTGTCATAGCTCTAAACAGTTTCTCTTTTCCTTCTTTCCCTAAATCAGAGCAGACCCCTGTACTGCAGGATAAAGCTGAATGTGTCAGCGCTGGACAGGTGTTTAATGGTGTTGTGCTGAGCAGAGAAGCCCTGACAGAGCTGCTGGATCTTCTGAGAAGAGCCACACTCCAGACCCTGGTGTTTCTCTTCTGTCTGCCAGTGGTACATCATACAGAGGAGTCTCCAGAGTCTTTGACATGTGTCTCGCATTATCGCGAGTCACATTCACCAAGAGATTGACCTCCTGAAGACCCCATAACACATGGAGGCAGGGCCGGGCTCAAACTTTCAGAACAATTTAAATGTGTAAAAATAAACATATAAAAGAATGTTTTGTGAAACAATTATAAGCTGCATTAAAAAAATTAACAATGTGCATGAGTACTTCTCTTTTATTTACACATGAATATGCAAAACAAAATACAAAATGTACAGAAAGTACTCAAGCTCATTCACAAATAAATTACACACACACAAATGAATACAACTTATGCATTTCGTTTTTATCTTGCATCACAAAATTAATCTACAGAAATTAGGTTGTTTCATTGACAATATGACATTTAAAAAACCATTATGAAAAACTGTAATGTACCCATTTTTTCCCATGGTTTTCTCTTGGCTAATGAAGAATGTATTTAATCATTCTCTCAAGAAGAGAAAACTTGAGTTCTTCTTTCTCTCTGGAGTTTGATGTCCTCCCTGAGCAGCTCCACCAGCTTCCACTCACTCCCTCACCCACGACACTTAGCAAATAAACCATGCCTACGACATCTCTTGTATGACAGCACTTCAAAAACACGACAAAGATCATTGTCTTATATAGTGGCTGTCTCATGTTTGTGGGCTTTATGTTTAAAAAAAAAAGCATGGCTTTAAACACTTTCGCTAGGTATTTGAGTAACTGAAAACACAATACCAACATTTCATTGTGAAGTCCCCAACACAGCTCTCACCTCCCCCTGAATATAAACTATGGTTGCATTATAGATTTGTACGAGAGGTATTTCATGTTTCATGCACGCTTCCAGTGTTTCTTCTCCTCACGCATGCAGCAAATAAGCTGCAGCAGTAATGTGACAAACACTATCATGAAATTAAAAGACCAAACTCAGTGCACATCATATTAATAAATTAATAAACCATACTATGTAGAAAAAATCAGATGAGCCCAGAAATTAAATGCAACTCATTTAATTAAACGTTAATAATTTTTCTTCCATAGAAAACCATTATAAGAAAAGGCTTAATGTGGCTTACTGTACTAAGACCGTGATATTAAAAG
The DNA here is from genome assembly GCF_003368295.1 of Carassius auratus. Lineage (NCBI taxonomy): Eukaryota > Metazoa > Chordata > Actinopteri > Cypriniformes > Cyprinidae > Carassius > Carassius auratus. Next base: position 526,002 of record NC_039300.1, on the reverse strand, counting down.
ACCAAACTCAGTGCACATCACATTAAAGGGGGGATGAAATGCTCGTTTTCACTCAATATCCTGTTAAAGGGACACTAAGTAGGAATTACTCCCATCTAGTGGTGAAATTGTATTTTGCATTCAAACTAATTTTGCTCTCCAGCGCCTCGCTTTTTCAAATGCGCGTTGCATCTACGGTAGGCGATATGTACCAAAAAGCTTTGACAGGATGTCTTCTAATAGCACTTCGTCGAGTTTTCCTTCAGGTGAACAGGTGTGTTATTTCAAACAAACTGCAACATGACAACTAACAAACGAATGTTACAGTATGAATTACTGACTGTGGAAAACATGAAATATTGTAATTAGTAGTTATGTCTAATTTATTTGTTATATTTTCTGAATTATATGCATTGTTAGATATAAAAAAAATATTATAATATAGATTGTAACTGACTTACCTGTCGAGAAGAAAACTGGCCACTTCAGCATCTCTTTTGAAATCTTTATCAAGCATTAGCTCTTTCCATCTAAAAAAAGCTTCCCCGACATTAACTCTTGTTTTCTGTAATCTACGGTCATGTTTCCTTTTACGTTCTATTTTTGACTGTTTTGGCGACTATGTTTTCTTCTCCTGTGGCGCGGCATATGTATGGTCCATAATAAGAATGCAATCCAGACTTTTAAACTTGCCGGTGCAGTTTCAAGCGCCTCTCACTGCTCTGCACCTGCGTTTCTGGCTCTGACCGAAAACGCGCTGTGGAAACGCGTTGGCTTAGTACTTTTTGTCCCTCTCTGCTATTATAGTTTTGCAAGATGGCGGAAGTACATGGAAGCCTCCGTCGACCTACCCGTCCCATGTATATAAAGATAATAAATTCTTCATTTACAAGGATTAGTTTAAACATTGGCATAGGTATTTGTACACCATTGAGGGCATATTTATGAATAAAAATATTGATTTTATATAATAAAATACCTAAAAAGTTACTTATTGTCCCTTTAATCTAGCCCCGAGCGGGGCTCGAACCCGGGTCTCGGCAAGGGAAGAGACGCACTAACAAGGAGGCAGAGATATTTGAAGCAGTTTTACTCACTGCCTGCGGTTCCAACACACGATCGTGACCTTTTTTCGTTGGGATTGCATCATCCTTAAGAAATAAACGATACGCAAATCCGTCGTCAAACTGGGCCTTGTTTGTAAAACAAGCATCTTCGAAATGCAGGGAACAAACAAAACCACTTGCACAACTCCGTGGATGCTCTGTAAAAATAAACTCCATCCAGTGGTCCCTTAATGCTGTTTCTCTTTTGGTAATCTGTGCAGGGTTGTCTTGCCCTGGCAACCAAAAACACACTTCTTTTGTGACTTTTCGCGACGCTCTCGCTCTGATCAGTGAAGTCTGTTGTGCTCTCAGTGCTCTGCTATACGGGAGCGCGCTCTTCCGGGAGAAGTGCCTCAGGACCCATATAAGGAAATTCAGCTCCATCTAACGTCACACAGAGCCATACTCGAAAAAAACTTTCCCAAACTTGTGACAAACCGGAAGGAGTATTTTTGGAACAGAAATACTCCTTCAAACGTACAACTTAATTTTTGAAACTTTGTCCATGTTTAGCATGGGAATCCAACTCTTTAACAGTGTAAAAAACTCAGTATGCATGAAGTAGCATTTCACCCCATCTTTAATAAACCATACTATGTAGAAACAATCAGGTGAGCTCAGAAATTGAACACAACGCATTTAAAGGTCCCGTTTTTCGTGCTTTTTTGAAGCTTTGATTGTGTTTACAGTGTGCAAAATAACATGTGTTCATGTTTCTCGTGTAAAAAAAACAGTATTTTTCACACAATTCACCTATCTGTATACCGCTGTTTTTACTGTCACAAAAATGGGCTGATGACTTCCTTGTTCTATTCACCTTATTCCGCCCCGCCCACTTTTAATACTTTGCATTTCCGCATTTTGTCATCCGACTTCCGCTAAATCCGGTTACTAGTTTAGTAGTTGTAAGATTGTTTATAGCTAGCTATAACTGTGGCGAAATGACAAAGAACGTTATAAATTGGGAGCACGATGAAAACGTCTTACGACGATCAAATGGTCTCAAATTGTCCCATCCATCGTCGCTGTTAACGTGGGTAATGTTAGACGATATGAAGAAGTGGCCAGAGTTTAACTGCTCTGTCAGAAGGAGTTGATGGAGCAGCAAGGAAAAATACCAAGGCTTACCAGTATCTACATAGTGAGACAGATCGTGTACCGTTACACAGCAAGGTTTTTTTTTTAATTTTAAAACTGAACGTGCAACCAGACAGTCGAGCAGTCTAAACCTCTCAGCATGGTGCTGGTTAGTTTAGTGTGTGTGTGTGGGTCTGTGATGTTAACATACACAAAGTTATTCATGTTTAAAAGTATATTAACGTGTTTGATAACCATCATCAGACACAAAGTATTTTGTCTAATGACTTAAATGTACAGTGGAGTAAGGTAAGTGAACGTTTATAAATTACACATTAGAAAAGGAGGTGGCTGGAACTTGGAAGTGAAAAACGCTGTATATCCAGGTATGCATAATTATTAGGCAGATTTTCTTTTACAAATAAAACAAGCCAAAAAAAGATTATATATCACTTTGTAATGATAAAAACTTCCTAGTCATCGGGAAGAAGGAGGCGGGAACCGGCGGACAATCAAATAACATTTTAATTACAAAAATAAACACAAAACAGCGCGTCAGCCCCTCGCGGACGACTGATGCACACAAATAAAAAGCAAACCATAAAATAAGATCCAGGCCTGGTCCTCTCTTGTCCTTCATGGTCGTCGCTCCAGTTTTATATCCTTCCATCTCCTACGTGGGACTCGATACTGGCAGTGGGGCGCAGGTGCAGCTCATCTTCAATCACTACACCTGGCCTCACTCCTCGTTCCCACGCCTCTCGGCCCTGCCCCACTCACCACATACCCCCATTGCCCCTCGCAGGCCGGGGGGTACCCTCGAGACTGGGCTCCCCTCCCTCCCCTAGCCCCCTTTCTGGGGGCGCTCACGGGGACCTGCGGGAACCTGCAGGTAGGACAGACGGGGCGAGAGAAATGGATGTGGAAGGAGGACAGAGACGAGAGAGGGGAGAGAGAGAAAAAAAAAAAAATCCGGTTCCCAGACGCACTGCTGCTCGGCCCTCCACCAGCTGGGTGATCTCCTCCGCGGTGCCCGGCGGTGGCACTGGACGGCCCTCGGTGGACGGTGCGACACTCCTCTGACACCCGGTGGACGGCGACGGCTCCTCCGGTTTTGGGCAGCAGCAGGAGTCCCCCGTTCCCTGCCCCTCCGGATTCCATCGCGGAGGCAGCAGGCTCCGGCCCCCTGGCGAACGGCGCCGACTCCTCCGCTCCCTCACGGACGGCAGCCGCCCCTCCATATCGTGGGCGGCCGGCAACGAGCTCGCCCGTCCCCGGAAACTCGCTCCAGCCCACCGCCTCGAGCGTCCCTGGCGGCACATACTTCGCCTGCTCGAGGGCACCGCGGATTCACCACAGCGGCGAGGGACCTTCAGCAGCGCGTCCCTCCTTCTCCCGGGCTTCGGCACCACTGTAACGATATGCACACTTCCTAATCATCCGGAAGAAGGAGGCGGGAACCCGGCGGACAATCAAAACATTTTGATAATTGAAAAATAAACACAAAACAGCGCACCAGCCCCTCACGGATGACTGGTGCGCACAAAATAAAAAGCAAACATACAATAATGTCCCAGGCCTGGTCCTCTCTCGTCCTTCACGGTCGTCCTTCAGTTTTATATCCTTCCATCTCCTACGTGGGACTCGATACCAACGGTGGGGCGCAGGTGCAGCGCATCTTCAATCACTACACCTGGCCTCACTCCTCGTTCCCACGCCTCTCGGCCCCACCCCACTCGCCACACACTTATTAAATGCAAAATTAATAGTTAAGATTAGTGTGGTTTTTTAATTGGTCAATTTTACCTAAAAATATGAACAGAAAATCAACTTGCCTCTTAATTCTGCACAGTCTATATGCAAAAGGTAAGGTAAAGGTAAGATTTGGTAGGTGTACATTAAGTCCAATCAATGAATAATGTAGGTTAACATCAAGTGTAATAATAATAATGAATGATTCTGAAATAAGACAACGGTGAAAGCTTTGAAATGTATTTTAGGTTTGCCATGTTCTGTACAGGGCTGAGGACGTGTAAGCTGCTCATCTGGGTTCCATCACAGCAAGTTACATGTGCCACACAATCAGCAATTCTGTGCCAAGACTGTAGCTAGACTACAAACCTTTTATTTTAAGTGTATGCTTCCTCGTGTCAGATGAGTTTCAGGCAGGTGACCTGCTGCTTTCAACAAGATAGATGCAGCTTTGTAAATAAGCAAGAATGAGAATAATTAGGTTAAGGATAGGATATTAGGTAATTGGGTTGGGATGTAGAGGATGTGGGTGAAGACTAACTATATGAAATAAGTTGTTTTAAATCAGTTGTGTTAAACAAGAGACAGACTGTGATTTGTGTATTAGAACATTTGTGATTTGTTGATCAGTGTTTGTTGTTTTCAGGAAGCAAGAGACACCTTCTACTGACCATCCTATAAAATTTCAACATTTAATTTCCATATGTAATAAACCAAGATGGAATTAACTTGCAAACTTGACATGACTTATTCCTTCAAATCAGAGATTAAAGATAAAAAAAGATAAAATCAAGATAAATAAATAAAAACTATTTACAGCAGGTAATGTCAGATGACACTGTAAAGGTTCATAAAAATAACTATTACAGCAGGTAACTTCTGGTGACTTTCAGCGGGGCATGTGGATCTGATCACCCTCACAGTTGGCCACTGCATCACTGCCGGTCATCGATACATCTGTGGAAATAATTAAACATTTTTACATTGGTACTTACAATATATCATGAGTATTAATATATGATGGGACCCGAACTTAGAACTGTGTGTGTGTGTATGTGTGTGTGTGAGAGAGATGCATTAGAGACAAAACCGTATACACACTCTTAACTGTAGTGTTCAAACGTAGGTCAGTATCTGAATGAGAAATGTAGCTAGCTGGCCTGCTATCACCTGCAATCTCTGTAACAGGAATAATGTGAGCTATTGTAATGTATTATAATATCTTGTACTACCGCAAATATTAAATAAATAGGTGGACAATGGTAATCAAAATTCGTTGTACTTCGTTAACTGCCTGTAACAGATCTTATATGTATTCATAGAATGGACTTCATAAATCTAACGTTAGGCGAGCAAACACATAGCTATTTAAGGTTAGCTTACCAGAATCTGACAACCTTTTCATCCCCGGCGTGACCTCTTTAACGGAACATCGTAGTCGAGCCATTTCTTGGGGTAAGGGTGTTCGTCAGTCGCCTTCCCGTCCATGAAATGGTACGAACACACATAAGAGCGTTTGGGTGGACGCTTCACATTAAGCGCCTTCATCCATTTCCTCAGGTGCTTCTCTTCTTTAGGTGGTGGGTATAAATTGTAAAGTGCACCACAACACTCAGACCGCTTCACAATGTGTTCTCTACATCATTGGTGCAATTGTTTTTTTTAATACAATTATTATGCAGCCCCTAACTGAGCATATAATACTTTGTTATATTTGCGTTCTGTTATCTAGCCACTAGCTTAGGTATGTTACGTCCGGTCCCTCAGCCGGAAGTAAGATGACAAAACGATCGCAATGGCGGCACCGTTGTTGCCATGGAAAATAAGGTGAATAAAGTCCCTCCTTCAGAAATACGTAACGAGTTCTGATTGTGCCAGACCTCCTGGAAACGTGATTGTTGGCTAGTTTTGAGAAGCAAGTGGGCAGGAACATGTGCTGGAGATGTACTTATAATCACAGTAGCGTTTTTACTGACGAGATTCACATGAAAATCGCATTCGTGTTTTTGCACAGCCCTAACATCTAGTTAACAAAGCTAAACAGCGTTGCCCTTTGTGTAATAAGTTACAGAAACTGTTTAACGCACCAACTTAAATAATAAAATACACTTACCGGTTGTGGTCCATAAACAACGCCTTCTCCAGAAAAAGAGGGAACTGCTCCATCTTTCAAGAATAATCTTTAAGCGAATCCAGCATTAAACTGATTGAGATTGAGGAAGCTGTCCTCAGCAAAATGTGCTGCACATAGTTTTACATGTGGATTATCATTTTCGGGAACCGAGTTAAACATTAATTGTAACCATTAATCTCCAAGTACAGCGTCCCTGGGAAGCCCAAACAAAGATGATTGGACTCCGAGATGAAAATAACAGCGTTTCAACGACATGGTGACAAACAGAAATGCAGCTCTTCCTTCTTTTCCGTGCGAGCGCAACAAGACCACGCCCCCTCTTTGTGAATTCCTGTGGTCAAAAAACTGTTTTAGTGACATCATTACTACAGAAACTAGAGGGCTGTAGTCCAAACAGGTGGTTTTTTGTAGGCGAATTCTGTTAAATAAAATATCTCGCTTGGCATTGAACTTTGAGCTTTAGAATTTTACAGATATTATTTATACTCTAACAACAACATTACACACTAACTAAAGTTTAAAACATAGGATCATGAAGAAGGGGACCTTTAATTACACGTTAAGCATTTTTTTTCCCATAGAAAACTTTATAAGAAAAGGCTTAATGTGGCTTACTGTACTAAGACAGTGATATTAAAAGACCAAACTCAGTACACATGATATTAATAAATCATACTTAGTATAAAAAAATCAGATGAGGTCAGAAATTTAACGCGTTTAACTACACGTTAATCATTTTTCTCCTATAGAAAACCGTTTTAAGAAAAGGTTTAATTTGGCTTACTGTACTAAGACAGTGATATTAAAAGACCAAATTCAGTACACATCATATTAATAAACCATACTTTGTATAAAAAATCAGATGAGCTCAGAAATTGAACGCAACGAGTTTAATTACATGTTAAGCATTTGTCTCCCATTTGTCTCCCATCAGATGAGCCCAGAAATTGAATGTGTTTTACTACACGTTAAGCATTTTTCTTCCATAGAAAACAAGTTAAAGGGGGGGGTGAGTTTTTTACACTGTTAAAGAGTTGGATTCCCATGCTAAACATGGACAAAGTTTCAAAAATTAAGTTGCACGTTTGAAGGAGTATTTTTGTTCCAAAAAGACTCCTTCCGGTTTGTCACAAGTTTCGGAAAGTTATTTTCGAGTATGGGTCTGTGTGACATTAGATGGAGCGGAATTTCCTTATATGGGTCCTAAGGGCACGTCTACCGGAAGAGCGCGCGCTCCCGCATAGCAGAGCACAGACATTCACTGATCAGAGCTTATTAAGTCTGATTAAAGTGACAAAGGGCTCAAGAGAAGTTATTTTATTTAACTGACTGACGAGGAAGTGGAATGACGTCAGTTCCATGCTGAATGAGGTAGTGAGCAGACCAATGCTGCACAAAGTGACTGGTGCATGTCATCATATATTAGTTGGGGGGGGGGGGGGGGGGGGGGTTCATAGTTCAGTGGTGCCTGGGGCAGAAGAGGGGAGGGGGGGCAAGTTCGGGAATGAGTTCAGCTTCCTGACAGCCTGGTGGATGAAGCTGTTCTTCAGTCTGCTGGTCCTGGCCTGCTACCATCAGGGAGGAGACTCCGCAGTCTCCTCCCTGATGGTAGCAGGCTCAAGAAGCTGTGTGATGGGTGAGTGGGATCACCTGCGAAGCAGAGTCTTTTGGCAGGACGCATTGCAGGCGCCATACCACACAGTGATGCAGCTCGACAGGATGCTCTCAAGTTTATTTATTTATTTGTATAGCGCTTTTTACAATACAAATCGTTACAAAGCAACTTTACAGAAAATTATGTTTCTACAATATTTAGTAATATCTTGTAAGTGGTGACTGTCAGTTTGTGTACGTATGACAGGACTTGTAGAAAAATTTATACAAGTCGTAGTCAGCCAGATGATGAACATTATTAATATTATTAATAATGAATATATGATGCAGTCACACTTGTAGCAATATTTGTTAGTTCTGTTGTTGATTCAGGATTAGCATCATCCTAGGTCCTCTGAGGGTCAGCATCATCTCTTCTCAGGTGTTCTGGATCCAGACTGGAGCTTGTGTAAATCCTAGTTACCACGGGATGAAGATCCAGCAGAAACAGAGAAACACATAGAGACATCATTAGCATAGCTGCTGATCCAACAAAGTAAAATTAATTAGTTTAACCCAAGCTAAAGATTAAGAATGCACATTTGATCAGATACAACTATACTCAACAGTTTAAGATACATTATTCAAATACTTGGCGAAAGAGATGCGTTTTTAATCTAGATTTAAACAGAGAGAGTGTGTCTGAACCCCGAACATTATCAGGAAGGCTATTCCAGAGTTTGGGAGCCAAATGTGAGAAAGCTCTACCTCCTTCAGTGGACTTTGCTATCCTAGGAACTACCAAAAGTCCAGTGTTTTGTGACCTTAGGGTGCGTGATGGGTTGTAGCGTGGTAGAAGGCTAGTTAGGTACGCAGGAGCTAAACCATTTAGGGTCTTATAGGTAAGTAATGATAATTTGTAACTGATACGGAACTTAATAGGTAGCCAGTGCAGAGACTGTAAAATTGGAGTAATATGATCATATTTTCTTGACCTGGTAAGGACTCTAGCTGCTGCATTTTGGACTACCTGTAGCTTGTTTATTGAAGAAGCAGGACAACCACCTAGAAGTGCATTACAATAGTCCAGTCTAGAGGTCATGAATGCATGAACTAGCTTTTCTGCATCGGAAACAGATAACATGGTTCGTAGCTTGGCCATGTTTCTAAGATGGAAGAATGCAGTTTTTGTAACATGGGAAATATGATTTTCAAAAGACAAGTTGCTGTCTAATATAACACCCAGATTTTTGACTGTAGAGGAAGTAACAGTACATCCGTCTAGTTGCAGATTGTAATCTACAAGATTCTGTGTAGTGTTTTTAGGTCCAATAATAAGTATCTCTGTCTTATCCGAATTTAATTGGAGAAAATTATTTGTCATCCAATCTTTTACATTTTTAACACACTCTGTTAGCTTAGATAACTGGGAAGTTTCATCTGGTCTCGTTGAGATATATAGCTGAGTATCATCAGCATAACAGTGGAAGCTAATTACGTATTTTCTAATAATATTACAAAGGGGCAACATGTATATTGAAAATAGAAGGGGACCTAGGAGGATCCTTGTGGCACTCCATATTTTACTGATGATAAATGAGATGACACCCCATTTAAATAAACAAAATGGTAGCGATCGGACAGGTAGGATCTAAACCATCTTAGAGCCTGCCCTTGAATACCTGTATAGTTTTGTAATCGATCTATGAGTATGTCATGATCTATGGTGTCGAATGCAGCACTAAGATCAAGAAAAACTAGAAATGAGATGCAGCCTTGGTCTGACGCAAGGAGCAGGTCATTTGTAATTTTAACAAGTGCAGTTTCTGTGCTATGGTGGGGCCTAAAACCTGACTGAAATTCTTCATACAGATCATTTTTGTGCAGGAAGGTGCTCAATTGAGCAGACACAACTTTTTCTAAAATTTTAGACATAAATGGGAGATTTGAAATAGGCCTATAATTTGCCAGTACACTAGGATCTAGTTTTGGTTTCTTAATAAGAGGCTTGATAACCGCCAGCTTGAATGGTTTTGGGACGTGACCTAAAGATAACGACGAGTTAATGATATCGAGAAGCGGTTCTTCGGCTACAGGTAACAACTCTTTCAGTAATTTAGTGGGTACAGGATCTAATAAACATGTTGTTGGTTTAGATACAGTGATAAGTTTATTTAGCTCTTCCTGTCCTATAGTTGTAAAGCACTGCAGTTTATCTTTGGGAGCGATGGATGAAACTGAAGTGTTAGACGCTGTAGAATCTACATTCGCTATTGTATTTCTAATGTTATCTATTTTATCAGTGAAGAAATTCATAAAGTCATTACTATTTAACGTTGGTGGAATATTTGAATCAGGTGGTGTCTGGTAATTTGTTAATTTAGCCACTGTGCTAAATAAAAACCTTGGATTGTTTTGGTTATTTTCTATGAGTTTGTGTATATGCTCTGCTCTAGCAGTTTTTAGAGCCTGTCTATAGCTGGACATACTGTTTTTCCATGCAATTCTAAAAACTTCCAAGTTAGTTTTTCTCCATTTGTGTTCAAGACTACTTCAAGCCATCACTTTGAGGTACAATATCTATAGCAGTAAGATCGATTCCATGAGATATAATTAAATCTAGTGTATGATTAAAACGATGAGTGGAGCCCGGTGACATTTTGCTTGACTCCAAAGGAGTTTATTAGGTCAGTAAACGCAAGTCCTAATGTATCATTTGCATTGTCAACGTGAATATTAAAATCTTCCATGATTAGCGCTTTATCAACTGTAACTAGAAGGTCTGAGAGGAAATCTGCAAATTCTTTTAGGAATTCTGTATGCGGCCCTGGTGGTCTATACACAGTAGCCAGAGCAAGAGATACATTAGATTTCTTTTGCATGTCTGACAGTGTAACATTTAGCAGAAGTATTTCAAAAGAGTTAAACCTGTATCCTGTTTTCTGGGTAACATTGAGAATATCACTATATATTGTTGACCAGTCTGACGGGGCTCATGCTTATAACAGTAGTTTGGTGGAGTCGACTCATTTAGACCAAAATAATAATTTGGTTTTAGCCAGGTTTCAGTCAAGCAGAGTACATCAAAACTATTATCTGTGATCATTTCATTTACAATAACTGATTTTGGTGTGAGTTATCTAATATTTATGAGCCCAAACTTTAAAAATTGTTTTTGTTCATTTACTTTACATGTTACCGGTTTAATTACGATAAGATTTTTTCTAGATCCTACATTATATTTATATTTTGACCTCACTATTTGGGGAACAGACACAGTCTTAATAGTTTTTACAGCGCAAGTACTTTTATCATTTAAGCGGGTGGAACAAAAGTCATCATAATAGTTATTTGAGAATTGACTTACTAGTCACATGGAGCGAAGTGTCCTGGAGATGTTGTCAGAGAGCAGCTTCACTCCGATTCTGCGTCGCGTCCTGTCTCGCGGAAGGGAGCGAAGTGGTTCTGGATGGAGATCTCGAAGGCAGGAGGGGGAGAAGTCATCGCCCGGGGCCCGGCTCGCCTTCTCCGCTGTGGATGCACCCAGGGTCCGTGGTGCCCTGGCGCCAGAGTGAAGGACATCTGGGAAGATCGCGTCCTGGGTGCACCGGGCCTGTGCAGAGAAACACACGGAGTAGACGTGGTGGGACTGTAAACAGCATGCTGTATACTTACCCCGGACTTGTGAGCGTCAGCCCGGGATGATTCCAGTGCGGCTCTCCACTCTTGTATTCTACAAGGACACAGCACTCCTTTAACGACTGGCGCCGATACAGGATGGCTTTCTCCGTGACGAGCTCAGCATATGTTGCGGGACACGCGGTGGCGGGACATGCTTTTACATCAATGAACGGTGGTGTACAGATGTAACTGTGTTAAAGAAGACGTGCTGCTCAAATCTCGAAACACTCTTCATTAACTGTGTTCTATTCGCCGCGGGAGTTTCATTCGTTCATTCTGGTCAGTGTTTACATCCCTCCGCAAGCGCATGTGAGCTCAGCTTTACAGAAACTCGCTGATCAGATCACAGAGACAGAACAACAACACCCGGACTCTGTTTTAATCATTCTTGGGGACTTTAATAAAGCCAATCTGTCCCGTGAACTGCCAAAATACAGACAGCATGTTACATGTCCCACCAGAGACAGTAATATATTGGATCACTGTTACACCACAATAAAGGATGCATTTCACTCTGTTCCACGAGCAGCTTTGGGACGTTCTGATCACCTTCTGGTTCATCTTATACCGTCCTACAGGCAGAAACTAAAATCAGCTAAACCTGTATCAAGGACTGTAAAAAGATGGACTAATGAAGCAGAGCAGGATTTACAATCTTGTTTTGACCTCACTGATTTGAGTGTTTTTGAAGCTGCTGCCACCGATCTGGATGAACTCACAGAGACCGTAACATCATATATCAGTTTCTGTGAGGATATGTGTATTCCTACAAAGACTCAACTAATTTGCAATAATGACAAACCGTGGTTCACTGCAAAACTCAGACAGCTCCGTCAGGCCAAAGAAGATGCTTACGTGAAGGGGGACAATGTCTTGTATAAACAGGCTAAATACACATTGGAAAAGGAGATCAAAGTGGCAAAGAGGAATTATTCTGAAAAAATAAGGACTCAGTTCACTTCCAACGACTCCGCATCAGTGTGGAAAAGTCTAAAGAAGATCACCAACTACAAGACACCACCCCCCAGCACTGTGGAGAATCAACGACTGGCAGACGATCTGAATGAGTTTTACTGCAGGTTTGAAAGAACACCCATCACCTGCCCTGAACGCCTCCCCACACAACCATTCACACCCTTCACAACTCCTGCAACTGGCCCCAAATGCCTCTCCAAACAACCGTTCACACCATTAACAGCTCCTGCAACCCATCCTGACCACCTCTCCAATCAAGCACTCTCACCATTCTCACCTCCTGCATCCCCCCTCTCAGGTGGGGCACCTGCAATTCAGATCAGTGAGGATGCGGTGCGCCAGGTCTTCCAGAAGCAGAAAAGGAAAAAAGCACCAGGCCCAGATTGTGTTACACCAGCCTGTCTGAAATCCTGTGCTGACCAGCTGGCCCCCATCTTCACACAGATCTTCAACAGATCGCTGGAGCTGTGCGAAGTCCCTTCATGCTTCAAACGTTCCACCATCATCCCCATCCCTAAGAAACCCAAAATTACAGGACTAAATGACTACAGGCCTGTGGCTCTAACGTCTGTAGTCATGAAGTCATTTGAAAAACTGGTGCTGGGCCACCTGAAGGACACCACTGGGCCCTTGCTGGATCCTCTTCAGTTTGCCTACAGAGCAAACAGGTCTGTGGACGATGCAGTAAACATTGGACTGCATTATGTTTTGCAACACCTAGACAGACCGGGGACTTATGTGAGGATCCTGTTTGTGGACTTCAGCTCGGCCTTCAACATGATCATCCCAAACCTCCTGCCCAAACTAAATCAGCTCTCCGTGCCCACCTCCATCTGTCAGTGGATCAACAGCTTCCTGACAGACAGGCAGCAGCTAGTGAGGCTGGGAAAATACACATCCAGCACCCGTACAATCAGCACCGGAGCTCCCCAGGGCTGCGTTCTCTCCCCACTGCTCTTCTACCTGTACACCAACGATTGCACATCTAAGGACCCCTCTGTCAAGCTCCTGAAGTTTGCAGACGACACCACACTATTCGGTCTCATTCAGGACGGTGACGAGTCTGCTTACAGACAGGAGGTAAAAGAGCTGGCTGTCTGGTGCACTCTCAACAACCTGGAGCTTAACACGCTCAAAACAGTGGAGATGATCGCGGACTTCAGGAGAAACCCCCCTGCACTCCCCCCACTCACCATCATGAACAGCACAGTGACTGCAGTGGAGTCATTCAGGTTCCTGGGCACCACTATCTCTCAGGACCTGAAGTGGGACATTCACATTGACTCCATTGTGAAAAAGGCCCAGCAAAGGTTGTACTTCCTCCGCCAGCTGAGGAAGTTTAACCTGCCACAGGAGCTGCTGAAACAGTTCTACTCCACCATCATTGAATCCATCCTCTGCACTTCAGTAACTGTCTGGTTCAGCTCAGCTTCTAAATCTAACCTCAGAAGACTACAGAGGGTAGTCCGGACTGCTGAGCGAATCATCGGTACAACCCTCCCTTCTATTCAAGAACTGTACTTATCCAGAGTGAGAAAAAGGGCTGTCAAAATCACTCTGGACCCCTCACATCCAGCACACTCCCTCTTTGAACTGTTGCCATCTGGTCGACGCTACAGAGCACTGAGCACTAGAACGACCAGACACAGGACCAGTTTCTTCCCTCAGGCAATCCATCTTATGAACAGCTGATAATAACGGCGAACACACTACACTTTATATTTATATACACATACACTTTATTTATCTAACACACATACTTAGTATACACTTAAATTTTGCACATAATATATATGTACATACATAACTGCATTTTGTAATATACCTGCCTACAATTGTCATTTGTATATTGTCATTCACTATCTACTTATTTGTATTTTTTATTCTTTTATTATGTGTTTTATGCTCTGTCGCTGTCATTCTGTTGTACTGCGGAGCTTCTGTCACGAAAACAAATTCCTCGTATGTGTAAACATACCTGGCAATAAAGCTCATTCTGATTCTCTTTCAGCTGGGCCTGCCTCACCTCCAGGTCGCGAATCTGCTTCCCCACGGCCTATAATTAACTAGTTCTTTGGGGTCAAGTTGTGGTTTTTTGATCAGAGGCTTAATAACAGCCAGTTTGAAGGTTTTGGGGACATATCCTAATGACAATGAGGAATTAATAATAGTCAGAAGAGGACCTATGACTTCTGGAAGCACCTCTTTTAGGAGCTTAGATGGTATAAGGTCTAACATACATGTTGTTGGTTTAGATGATTTATGAAGTTTATACAATTCTTCCTCTCCTATAGTAGAGAATGAGTGGAACTGTTCCTCAGGGGGTCTTTAGTGCACTGTCTGATGTGATGTGTTTCATGGCAAAATTAACATGACAATACTTTGATTTTTGTTCTTGCAAATGAGCTTGTGTGTTGTTTAATTTGTAGAACAAAACATAAAAGTATTGTCATGTTAATTTTGCCACTGCTTTTACTTTATAAAAAACACCATTATATAAATTCAGAAAAAATCTTGAAGGGAGCAGGGTCAGGGTTTGGATGTTCTTCCTTCACCCTCTCTATTAGACAACTCTAAACTCGAACAGGTTTCCTTTTTCTTCAGTTGGAACCTCAGTTCCTCCAACTTGGAATTGATTGTCTGTCCCGGTGTCCAGCAGTTGCCTTTTCATGGTGTTTCATGACAGCATCTGCAAAACCAAACAAAAAGAAGATAAAAGAACATTTAAATAAGTCAGTTTTTACATGACATGATTCTGGTCAAGTGTTTGTACCCTTAACCCTTAAGGTATCTGCACACTATAGTCCGATATTTTCACACATTAAAAAATAAATATGACCTCACGTATCAATCATGTTTACACAATGCCTCTTAAACTTATGACTTCCATCATAAAAAAATATTGGATCAAGTTAGATTTTCTACGTTTTCACAGGACTGACATCCCGGTGAGTCTGACACACACACACACACACACATACCATTGTCTGGCTAGCTATGTAATAGTGTTGTCAAAAGACCCGGTACTTCGATACCAAATCAGTATTAAAAAAAGAAAATGTCAAGGTACCAGGTTTCTTTAAGTACCGGTGGTACCGAGGACCCGGTCATTTCCGCGAATCAGAAAATGCAGACAGAATCTCAAAATCCAGTCATGAAAATTAAACTTACGTTTTAATATGGACAGTCACGGAATTTGTAAAGTTATAAATTAATCAAATCAAATCTACATATGGACCAGTATCTTTAAATGTTAAGCCTCAAAAGTTGGTTGAAATATGAATCCGTGTTCTGCGCATTTCTTTGTGAATGAATGAATGGCAGAGACATGCGGGTTTGTTTACTACATAGACTGAAGCATGTGACACTTGCAGTAATTTCAGCATCTGCCATCTAAATACATAAACAACATCACCAGAACTGTTCTGGGTCACTTCACAAGCATTTTACAGTTTGAGTTAAACCAGTGTCAATTTAATAAAGGTATTCACAGCATCCCGTCAAAATAAAAGTTCATTCTTACATAAAGGCATTGTGCTAGAAATATTACTATTATTTAGTAGAATGTATGTGATACTGCTACTACTGCTGAAAAAAATAATAAAGCTTAATTTTTTTAAAGAAATAAATCACACAATATTTCTTCCATGTTTTAATTTTAATAGCAAATCTCCTTTATTTATTAAATCTGGGTATAACTTGTTTAACATTTTTTCATAATTATATTACTTAAATAAGGATAAAGCATGGCATTGGTTATATTTTTAGTGATAAAGTGTGTTTTTTTTATTTATTATTAGCATATTTTTGCTTTGGTACCTGAATTGGTACCGAGAACCGTGGAGCTTCACTGGTTTCGTACCGAATACTGGACTTTTGGTACTGTGACAACACTAGTTGTACCTCTCTGGTTGTAGTGTCCTCAGTGCAGTGTTAAACAGGATGGCCTTGTAAGACATACAGGACTCAAAACATATTTAATATTTATTTGATACATTTTTTAAATATCTGATAAACTTTTGAATGTTTTTCTGGAGAAGTTCAACAAGAGGTCCACTCCAACTCTGATGCATGGTCTTCAGCATGGAAGAATATAGGACAATAATCAGTCTGTCACAGGGCCAACAATACGCAGTATACAATGTCAGATTTATTAGAAATAAACTACAGCAGAGGTGACATGCAGACAAGAGAAAGAATAATGTATAGAACATCCTACAAATAATCTTAAGAAAAGAGAATTTACGTTTTTAGGTTTTAAAGATGCTTTGATGATATAGGTGAAATAAATTGTGGAAAAAAGCATTTTAATTTATTTAATAATGTTTCTCAGATCAGCTATGTTTCCTATATCTCTATCAGCAGCTCCCATTAGAGGACATTTATCTGACATTACTAAAACCACAGTACAATTTGTTTATCAATATTTGTCTACTCTACAATGAAAGATAAAAACATGTTTGGAATAGTTTCAGCATATTTTAGTTCATGTAAGTGGATTAACAGTATGGCTGCCAACTTAGAAAATGAAAATAAGGGACAGAACAAGGGACACACACAAAGGCCTATTATTTATATACATATATAACAGGTATATATATTTTAGATTTGTAATGTTTTTTATTGGAGTCTCATATGCTCATCGAGGCTGTATTTAGTTGATCAAAAATACAGAAAAAAGAATTTCTAATATTAGTTTCCTATCTCATTATACTTAAAATATATTTTTTTTATTAATTTATTCAGTGACTCAGTGTATTCAGTGTATTTTTAGTATCATTACTCCAGTCTTCAGTGTCACATGATCCTGTAGAAATCAGTATAATATTCTGAGTTATTATCAGTGTTGATAATATAATTAACTGTTGTGCTGCTTTTTATTTTATTTATGAAACGCAGGTTCCAAAAAATATTAAGTTAAAAACGACAGAATTTATTCAAAATATAAATGTTGACAATATTCTAACAATATCATTTGTTTATCAATTTAACACCTAAATCCTTGCTGAATAAAAGTATTCTAAAAGTTTCTTTAAAAAAAAAGAAATGTACTGTCCCCAAGCAGTAGTGTATATTTAACACACACACACAAAAAAATATATTTTGAATAAATACTGTTATTTATACTTATTATTTATGTATTCTTTGATAAATAAAATCACAGGTCCAAAAAAGCAGCATACCTGTTTCCAACATTGATAATAAATCAGCATATTTTAATGATTTATGAAGGATCATAATGATGCTGAAAATTTAGCTCAGCTTTACAGAAACTCGCTGATCAGATCACAGACACAGAACAACAACACCCGGTCTCTGTTTTAATCATTCTTGGGGACTTTATTAAAGCCAATCTCTCCTGTGAACTGCCAAAATACAGACAGCACATCACATGTCCCACCAGAGACAGTTATATATTGGATCACTGTTACACCACAATAAAGGATGCATATCTGTTTCATGAGTAGCTTTGGGACGTTCTGATCACTGTCTGGTTCATCTTATACCATCCTACAAGCAGAAACTTAAATCTGCTAAACCTGTAGTAAGGACTGTGAAGAGATGGACCAGCGAAACAGAGCAGGATTTACAATCTTGTTGTTACGTAAGACAGAGACGGGATGTAATCGCAAGGCGTGTTTATTGACAAACAGCCCAAGAGACAGATATATAGGAAGAATCACTGGAAACACAGGCGGGCGGACACAAGGCTGATGGAATGGTGACACAGGGACTTCGGTGGACAACAGATGGTGGTGCTCAGTCCAGTGATGATCCCTTGCAACCCAGTGTGTATATAATCCTCGTGATGGTGCTCAGTAATCCAGTGAGTGCTGAGTGAACAAACGACGATAACAAGAAGACTCAGGCAGGAACTAAGGACACAGGAACAGGTACGGGAGCCCACCGGGGAGAAACAACGATCTGACAACATGAAACACAAGTTACTGAACTTATATAGGTAACAAACAATTGAAACCAGCTGGCGCTGCTGATCATCGCTGATCAGTGACCACGCCCACAGACACACACACAACAGCACGCTAGACGAGAGAGAGAGAGTGAATTCATGAACCGTGACAGTACTGGCGTTCCCTGGCGGACTTACCTGACGATTGTAATCATCAATCAGAGAGTGATCCAGAATGTCTCTAGCAGGAACCCAACTTCTCCGTTGGGACCGTAAGCCTCCCAGTCCACCAGGTACTGAAATCCGCGTCCCCTCCCTCTCGAGTCCAGAGTACGACTAACCAAATAAGTAGGTTCCCCATCTACGAGACGCGCCGGGGGAGGAACCGGGACAGGCAGATTAATAGGTGCCCAAAACACGGGTTTGATCTTTGATACATGGAAGACGGGGTGAATTCTCCTTTACGTAGGAGGAAGTTTGAGGGGGATGGCCACCGGACTAATGATCTTGGTGACAGGAAACGGCCCAATACATTTGGGAGCAAGCTTATTAGAGACGGAGCGGAGAGGAATGTTCTTGGTAGAAAGCCACACTTTCTGACCGACGGCGTATACGGGAGGCTTTGACCGGTGGCAATCGGCCTTGGCCTTGGTGAGCGCCCCCATTTGGAGAAGAGTCTCACGATCTCTAGTCCAAGTGTGGTGACACCTCTGGACGAAGGCGTGAGCGGAGGGGACCGCGACTTCGGATTCCGTACTGGCAAAAACTGGTGGCTGGTAACCTAAACTACACTCAAACGGAGTAAGGCCCGTAGCTGACACTGGTAACGAGTTGTGTGCGTACTCCACCATAGAAAGTTGTTGGCTCCAAGAGGAAGGATCCTTGGAAACCAAACATCGCAATACTCTCTCCAGATCTTAATTGGCCCTCTCTGATTGACCATTGCTTTGGGGATGAAACCCCGTAGAGAGACTAACCGTTGCCCCTAATAATCTACAAAACTCCTGCCAAAATTTGGACACAAATTGGGGACCCTTTGGCCTGCCTAGAGTTGAGTCTTTTAGCAGTTCTAATGTATTCTAGGTTCTTGTGATCGGTCCAAACGATAAATGGTACCTCTGATCTTTCTAACCAGTGCTGCCATTCCTCCAGTGCTAACTTGACTGCCAACAACTCTCTGTTACCAATGTCATAATTACGTTCGGCAGGTGATAAACGATGAGAAAAAAACGTGCAAGGGTGAATCTTATCGTCTGTGGCAGAACGTTGGGAAAGAACTGCTCCTACCCCCACCTCTGACGCGTCGACCTCCACCACGAACTGACGTGATGGATCAGGGGCAACGAGGATGGGAGCCGAAATGAAGCGGCTCTTAAGTTTGGCAAATACAGCCTCTGATGTATCTGAAGACCAAAAATGTGTTATTTTAATATTACTTATTTATTTGTGAAGTTTTATGCATGATGAAGTTTACTGCATGAGTTAAAGTCTGCATGAACATGTAGGATCATATGACAGACACAGGGAGAGGAACTAATTTTGACCATACCAGAATGTCTAAATGAACGTGTATGTAATATGTTCCACTGATGCATAGGGTGGTTTCTTATTTCCACCAATGTATGTATGTATAAATATACCAACAGATGTTAGCATGAAGTATACATTCTATTTTAAACAAACCAACATGTTTCTGTACCTTGTAAGGAACTTGGTCAGTGGTATATAAGCTATGGTCACTGTTAAAGCCTTAGAGAAACTGAGAAACTAAGAAACTGAGAGACTGAGAAACGGAGAAATGGAGAAATGAACATACAGCTGGCAAAGACAACAAGTTTCTCTCCTATGCCTGATACAATTGTGATTACTGATTTTAGATCAATATTTGGTATCACGAACAGGATATCCATTTCAGACATTTGTCTCAATTATCACGATTCATTAGGTAAGACATTTTTCTTTTTCCTAAAAATAAATCTAAGTCTGCCTGATGACATATGTGATGTTGAGACTGTGACTGAAACTGCTGAAAAGAACTGTGTAATTTTAAAATACCAGTTGTGTTGCCAATAAATGTGTCACACATAGCCAAATTTAAGAAATTCTGTTTGATGTAACTAATTGAGTTGTTCTGATCAGTGGACCTCCAAAATATTTGAATGAAGCTGGGGTAAAAGTGGATCTTTTAGAGTAAAAGACCACTTAGTAAAATTTTCAGGAGAATAAGCCATAATGCGATTTAGCAATTAGATGATTAGAAGTGGTGGAATGTGGCGAGTCTGCAATAAGGGGCAGGTTAAACTCTAAAACAATTCTATCCACAAAAAAAAAGCCGCACTTAGGAAAGTGTGGGAAAGTTATAAGTTGTAAGAATAGGAGCGGTTTAAAGTGGCGGGTCTGCGCTAAAGGTATTGCTGTTTTGAGAACCCTAAAACGTTTAAACACACTAAAGTAAAGGTACAGTACCTTTATGAATTATAGTGGCTAGAATCGTGGGCCTTCTGATTTTGACAGTAAAGCTGTTCAATGTTTGGGAAAGAGACAGATCAGCTCAACTTAAAAAAGGGGAATTATAGGAATATTTAGGATTTAACTTTGTTCTCTTTATCTTTCTTTGTTTTATTTTGAGTTGTCAGCTAGAGAGAGAGGAAGAGAGGGGAGGGCAGGACCCATCCCTTCAGCAGCAGCACACACACACACACACACACACACACACACACACACACACAGATACTCACACGCACACACAGAGTTAAATATATCCCTGCTGCTGAGAGCCTGAGACACAGATCCTCTGCAGAAATGACAGAGACTGGCTGCAACAGCAGAACAATATCTGCTTGGTACTTGGAAAAGAACAAGAAGCAAGCAAAGTTTATGAAGAAAGGACTGAACGTTGATGCTTCTTTGGATGAACAGTTTAAATGGTTCATGATCCAAAAATACTCAGTCAAGTTGAAAGCCTTTCCGATCCTAGCAGCTCACTGGATTGTCAAGCAAGGTGGTATTTGTTGCAGTTCAGATGGGAGTCCAGTTTCACTTTTTGAAGCAATGAAGCCTCAGATTGAAGCATATAAAAATTTGAATAAAATCATGTCTATCACATGTTCAGAAAAAGATAACACAACCATTGATGATTCATTTGATCCAGATTGGACAAATATAATAGCCGAGGCTGAAAGAAAATATTTGCAAGAACCAGTAAACTCAGCAAAAACTGTAATGCCTCCTCCATACAACCCAATTTATCCAGCTTTGCCTGGACAATGTAAAGTTTATAGTAAGCCAAATGGAGGGCCAGTTGACAAAATATTTATTGCATCCGCACAGGCTGCTCCAGTAATAACCAGATCCAAAACAGCCCAGCCAAACAGAGACATGTCGCGATATGCACCAGCACCTGCTTCTGATTGGGGTGATGAGACAAGAGAAGATGAAATGATCACAGTTGATAAGGTCGGTCCTAAATTCTCTTCACCTGCTGTTAAAAAGGAAGAATTACAAACTGAAATGATGACGGAAGATAGACCATTCACACCAGGAGAACGTCAAGCCATTCTTACAGCTTTGCCTCCTTTGAAGAGACAAGATCCAAACACAGAGTTTTGGCGAGAATTAGATTCCTTGGTTGAAGCACATCAAATGTCACTAAAAGACATACACACTATTGTGAAAGCTAAAATCCCGAGAGATAGATGGGAACGCTTGCCAGCGTCAATAACGACAGCCCAATGGATAGACTTGTGGGTTGATGGCCAGGGACGGCCCCTGGGCCTTTGGAGAGCCTTAGATGAGTTCCGAAAAGAAATCCAAAATATCCTGGGAAGCGGTAAGATTCCTTTCACATCAGTAACATTGATTAAGCAAAAAGATGATGAATCTCCAGATGAATATGCTCTGCGTAAATGGAATGCTTATGAAAGATGGTCTCGCTGTGCTAAGAAAGAACCAGACAGAGATGATGTACAGTTTACTGACACACTAGTGGATGGTTTTAGCACAAAATATCAACAAGCCTTATTACTTGGAGTCAATCCAGGAGAAACATTTGACCAAATTTTGCAATGGGCTGGTCGTCTAGAGATGGCTATTAGATCAAACAAGGATGAAGGAAACAGGCTGAATCGAAGAGGAGTGGCATTCGTTCAATCCAACAGCGTTGCAGAGAAGATGTTGAAGGTATGCCACAATTGTGGAAAGCCTGGCCACATCATTAAAGACTGTTGGGCTAAAGGTGGTGGAGCAGAAGGTAAAGGCCCATCATTTAAAAAGGTAAATGCCAAAAATAATGATAAAACATCTCAGTGAAAGTCGTGGACTGAAGCACAAGTTCGTCAGCTCATTGAAGGAATTTTGCGTCCACAATAGGAATCAGCGGCCCCCTGTAAGAGTAAGAAAAAAGACAATTGACTTTTCATCCCTGCTTTGATAGGGGGCCATTCATGTGACTGTCTAATTGATACGGGAGCCTCCCTCTCCATAACTGATTTGAATTTACCTACAACACATGAAACTATAGAAGTTGGAGGAGATATCATGATATTTCACAAAAGTATACCAGTTCCTCTGCAGATACATGAAGATGAAGTCTTATGGACACCTTTCTGGGTGGGGCCGAATTCACAAGGAAGTCTTATAGGTATGGACATTCTACCATTGTTAAACATGATTATATTTACTGACAGTCGTCAAATAGCTACAGCAGCTGGAATAATACCACATAAAGATCGCACATGTAATATAAGTCTTATTGGTGTAGTTAAACCAATCACCAGAGACTGGGTAAAAGAAGGTGTGTGGGGTCTTCTGTGTGGTTTATATCCAGATGTTTGGGCTAAACACAAATTGGATTGTGGAAAAGCCAACATTGACCCTGTTATTATTGAAGGACCGATACATGCCCCTCATAAACAATACCCCATTCGACCAGAAGCAAGACAAGCTGTGGTAGAAATTGTGGCAAATTTGGAAGCTGAAGGAATTGTCCGATGAGCTTCTTCTACTACCAATTGTCAGGATCCTGCCCTGACAGTCTTGTCTGTCCTATCTTTGATTAATGTGCGTCTGTTCATTTTGTGCCTGAGCACATGGTTGTGTCTTTGTTTATGTTGGCCCTTGTCCTGCCTCCTCGTTTCTAATCACCACGCCCCCTTGTTTAGTCCTTTTGTTTGTCTAATTGTTCAGCTGATCCTTGTGCGCTCTGCTCCCTTTATATTGTGCTCATTTCCCTCTGGTTCTTGTTCCCTCACTGCTGGTTTGTTTTTGTGCGTGCCTTGTGTACAGTCTCTTGCTTAGATATTTAGTCTTGTGAGGACTCTTTAATCAGTATTTTGCAACTTATTTGGTTCCCTCTTGTTTTCTAGTTTTCACTTGTTCCCATGTGTAGTCTAGTTCTAGTCTTTGTAGTTTAGTTTTTTTTCTTGACCCTTTTGGGGTTTTTCCCACCCTTTTATTTTCATTCTAGTTTTCAGCAAGGTTGCTATTTTCTTTATTTTGGTTTGTAGTTCTAGTTATACCTAGCTTTTTCCAGTTGTTATCCTTTTTGTTTTCAGTTAATTCCAGTTATTTCTAGTATTACTTTTTGTTTTTCCTTTTTTAGTTTTCGTTTCTCCCTAGGCATTGGTTTGCAAGTTTACTTTCATCTGTCAAATTCTTGTCTCCCTTGTTTTGTCTTTGTTTGCATCTGTGTTGGTTCCTGCCCTGCTTCCTGAATCCTCCCTGGTGGCTGGTTCGTCTGACCTGACAGACCTTGTGGTGCCACAAGGGGTTCCTTCAACTGGGTCAGGGCCTTCCTACTTGAGTTGCTACCAGGTCTCCTTTTGCCACAGAGTCTGGAGCCATGACCTTCTGACCAGCCTGTTCTCCTGTCATGTGCCCTGCCCTATTGTGGACTGTCTTACTACATCATCCGTGTTTCATGCTTGTTAATAAACTGTTTCCCCCTTGATAATTCTGCATCTGGGTCCTCCCTTGCCAAACCCTGACACCGATAGCCCTGTATGGCCAGTCAGGAAATCAGATAACTCATGGAGACTAACCATTGATTACACAAGACTTAACAGTGTAACACCAAAACCACATCCTATTGTGGCAAACCCTGCTACCATTTTGAATGATATTCCAGGGAATGCAAGAATCTTCACGGTCTTAGATGTGCTGTCAGCTTTCTGGTCTATACCTATTGATGAAAAATCTCAAGAAAAATTGGCCTTCACTGTCGGCGCAACCCAGCATGTATGGAACAGACTTCCACAAGGTCTTAATATTTCTCCTGTTGTATTTCACAGAGCCCTGGACCAGTTCTTAACTGAGCGAAAAGCTGAAATTGAGAGCTCAGGAAGTGTTTGCCTCCAATATGTTGATGACTTGTTGATTGCAAGCCCAGATGATAATAGTCACATATATGCTCTAAATATTACTCTGCAAGCTCTAAGAAAAGGAGGATTCAAGGTTATCCCTGACAAAGCACAACTGGCAAAAACTAAAGTTATTTATTTAGGCCAAGAAATATCTGCTGAGGGAAGGAGATTGACAACAGAGCGTGTAGATGCATTACAGCAACTTCCAAAACCCCTGACAGTTACAGGAATGAGAAAAATGATGGGACTTTTCAAATACTGTTGCCAGTATATACCTGATTTTGCCAGACTCACTAGTCCTCTTATTGATATGTATAAAGGAGGGAAGCCTGGAGTGGAACAGATAGAATGGACACCAGAAGCTGAGGAAGCATTTACCTCTATGAAAGAGAAACTGATTTCAGCCCCAGCCTTGGGACTTCCTGATGGTCGTTTGCCATTTCATTTGTGGACCAGAGTGGGAGATGAGACCTATTCAGCAGTGTTGTGTCAAAAACCAGGTGATCAATACAAACCAGTTGGATACTTTTCCACAAAGATTCCTGTTACCATGATAGGTCAACCACGATGTATACAAGCCCTTGATGGAGCCACATGGGCAGTGAATGCTGTGGAAAATATGATAGGTACACAAACCATCACATTGCACACCCCACACAGTATAGTAACGCTGTTGAACAACACAAACATCAAAACAATTACTGATTCGAGAAGAGCAAAATGGGAAGCAGCTTTGCTGAACAAGGACTTGAGAGTGGAAATCATCAGAGACACTTCCCTTAACCCCGCAACAATGATGCTGGAACCGCATGAGGGAACAACACATGAGTGTGAAAAACAAGTAGAGGAAGAAAGCCTTGGTCCAGTTAATCCAATCCCTCTTGAAAATCCAGATAAAGAGTTATGGGTCGATGGATCCAGTTATTACATTGATGGGAAACGACACACTGGATGTGATGTAGTGGAGGCTGATGGAACTGTTGTGAAGAAAGGAGCACTTCCAGGGCAATTTTCAGAACAGGTAGCTGAGATCATAGCGCTTACGGAAGCTCTTGAACTATCAGATGGAGATCGAGTCAACATCTATACAGAAAGTCGTTATGCTTTTGGCGTTGTACATGACTATCTCGCCTTATGGAAAAGACGTGGTCTCATCACTAGCAATGGGAGCGAAATACAACATGCTTCCATAATTCGTCGCTTGATTGCAGCATGTCACTTACCAAGAGAAGCAGCCGTGATAAAGGTAAAATCATCAATCTGACAAATCCAAAGAAAGTCAAGGAAACACGGCAGCAGATGTAGCAGCTAGAGAAGCAGCTTTACTTTCCCCTACTCCTGTCACCTTGGTTCAAGAAAACAGAAAGGATAATCCTTAGCTCAATCTTCTGTCATATCAAACAGAGACAAAAGAAGAGAAAGAACAATGGGAAAAAGTAGGAGCAAAAAAAGATGATCAAGGTATCTGGAGAATTCCGACAGGACAAGTGGTAATGCCTATCGAAACGAGAAAATAATTAATGCAGTTGTATCATCGTAAAGTGCATGCTGGAGCAAAAGCAATGAAAGCTCAAATCAGCGAGACTTGGTGGTGGCCACGAATGATGAGAGACATTGATGATTATTGTAGGAGATGATTGATCTGTATGAAAGCAAATGTGGGAAAACCTGTAAAGGTAAGAATGTCACATGCACCCAGACCAACAGGGCCATGGACACATCTTCAAATCGATTTCAGGGGACCATTGTCACCCAGTGGAGGGTACCAATACATTCTAGTTATCATAGATCGATTTACTAGATGGGTGGAAGCGTTTCCAACAAAAACTTGCACTGCTGAAGCTGCAGCACCAGTAATGGTGGAAGAAATTTTTCCTCGCTGGGGCCTTCCATGTGAAATTGATTCTGACAATGGAACCCACTTCACTGGAAAACTAATGAAGGAAGCAATGAAATTGATGGGAATTAAACAAAAGTTCCATATTTCATATAGACCACAAAGTTCGGGAATGGTCGAACGGATGAACAGATCATTAAAGACGTATCTTACCAAAGCAATTCTGCAGACTGGCCAAGGTTGGCATAAATGATTACCTGCTATATTGTGGAACTTAAGAGCAACTCCAAACAGAGTAACAGGACTAACCCCTTTTGAACTAATGACTGGAAGAGCAATGGTTCTAACTCCTGATGCTCCCCCGCCTGCAGGAACAGGAGGAGATTCCACTTTATTCCAAGAAAAGTTAAGAAGATATCTCACTATGCTGGACAGAGCTACCAAAGAAAACATCCAGAAGATGCGAGAAGCTCAGCAGCAGTGGGATGAAAAACACCACTACTGACATTCCACACATTCCTGAGTTAGGTAGTTTTGTAATGGTCAAACAAATTGCTAGGAAAGGTTTAGAGCCTAGGTGGGAAGGACCATATGAGATACTTTATTGACATTGATTAGAGATGGTTGCAAGTTATTCTCGATACACAACATCAATGGTATGCTTCTTTTTAACTTTATTTGGTGTTTACCAAGGAAGCCAAGCTTTATGGACTCCTCGGGTTCAAGGAATAACTCGGAATGCAACTCTGAAATCTCGTCAACATCTTACTCTACCCTTTATTTCCAAATGGGGATTATGGGATTGGGTGCCAAGTAATGATAAAGATCTTGCTAAATATCGAGAGGGCATCTATGGTGGATGTAACTATCACCATGAATGTTACAAAAGTACAGTAATTTGGCCAGTTCAAAATGGGAAATATTCTAATAGTGGTCAAAGACAAGAAATATGTTCAAAAGAACAATGTGAAATTGTGGGGTTAGACCTCATAACTTCTTGTAATGTGGAAATGAATTTCATATTGAATCGTACTTACATGCTTACAATATGGGATTCGTTGGATCGAGGGTGTGTTTATCCCATAGTGTTGCCATGTGAGGGGTTCTTAAGAGATACTGGCTCCAGAACGACAAGATTCAAGGGAAATTATTTAAGAGTATGGCATTCAGAAGATGAGAACAATTATTGTGAAACTGAACTAGAAAATGGACGGTGTTTTTATCTCTCTGCAGAAAAGACAAACAAAGCAAAAACATGCCCTAACACAACTAATGTGCCAGTTCATGGTATCTTGTTAGCAAAAGAAACCAAAACCTTGATAAATGAAGCCCACATGGTGCGACAACGTATCAATTATAATTTGATGTCTCTGCATACTGTTTTTGATCAGTCCTATTTCTGGAAATTTTACAAAAATAAGAAGTTGGTTGGAAAAAGAAGTTAAATATTATACCTCCAAAGATCCTCTTAGTAGTCAAAATCATAAACCTCTAAGTATATGGGGAGGTATAGAAGGGGTATTTGGTTCTGTCAATTCAATTAGTAATACTGCTCAAATGAGTCAATTAAGTAAATCGGTCAGTGGGTGGGAAAAATGACAGGGAAAGAACTTACTGAAGCACTTCATGGTTCTATGCATACAGTGTTGGGAAAGTTCACTTTCTACATGAACTAGTTCAAAGTTCAATTCACAAATTTTAAAATGAACTAGTTCAGTTCATAGTTCAAACTACAAAATTTTCACACAGTTCCAAAAATGAACTAGTTCATAGTTATTTTTTCCATATGTTGCTACGAGCTATTATTTTTCAAAATTATTGCAACAGCCCATATAGAATCACAGAAAGCAATTATTTTATCAGTTTTAACAATGAAGCTATGCGTCAGATTTCATCTTCATATCCAATTTTGAATCCTTATCCAACCAGGGTTTACATTAGCATTGAGGGGACAGCACTTCCCCCTTGTTGCTTTAATGCTTTGTCTCCCATTCTCACCGACCTTGTCATAAACATCATAAAATTATTTTAAATGATCATACGCCTTCTTGCTACATGCTGCTGTCGCCTCGATGCCTTTTTTTTTTTTTTTTTTGATGACGCGTCACGCATGCGGCGGAGTGTGGTGTGACACTGGTGGCTGGTGTTGCCAGCTTGGGTGTTTTTCCGCTACATATTAAGACCCGTTTACGGTGTGTTTTAGCCGGTTTTTCGCCTGGAAGGCTCTATAGAAATCTGGCACCCTATTGAACGAAGTTAACCTGAGAGAGCGTGCCGTTCACAGACACCAGAATGAACGAGTTGACAGTAACGTTCATCAGGCATTAATACAGCACGTTCAATTCACGTTCGGCCAAAATATGAACGAGTTCATGAACTATCCTTCAATGAACGCGTTCAGGCACAACACTGTATACATATTATAGCAGCGGGTCAACATCTTAATAATGCTGCAAAGGAATTGGCAGACGCATTAGCAAAATCATCTAATTTTGAGACACACCGTGCAGCGTGTTTATTTTTAGCTCAAAATTTAAAGGATCAAATGGTGGAAGATGTTCAAGTTATTGGGATGGCTCAAGTTCCTGAACGAATAGCTGAATCTTTGTTATTGGTTTTTGGTAATCAACTTAATTTAACTTCTGCTAAACATATTCCATTAGTTAAAATTGCAATAGATGAGAAATCTTTAACAGGTTCTGGAGTACTACCTTTAATTATGGTATGGCCTCAATATGGAAAGCGCAACATAATGACAGTTAGAAAATTCCAATCAATGGGAATTAGACAAGGAAATTGAGTAATTAGATTAGGGAAAAATGGATATTGGGCTGAGGGGAAACCACCGATGATTTCTACCACAAACTGTTGTGTTGAGGAACATGAGTGGGTAATTTGTTCATGTTCTACAATGTTTAGTCTATCTCTTAATGGATCTGCAGTTTGGGAGGTAGTTCCTTTAGATCAAGCCACAGGTGCATGGCAGGTGTCAGAAGCACAGTGGTGTATATTACATAATGGAATAAGTGAAAGTATGACATATGGGGGGAAGTTGTGTCCAATTCCTCCTGATCCATTTTGCATTGAAATTCTCTATCCTCTTCATTAAGGTGGAATACATGTTCCACACATGCAATTGCTGCAGGTAGAACCACAGTGGTGGAATAATGATTTAGTGGAGGAAAGGAATTATGAACTCTTTGAAATGGTTAAGATAGTCAAAAAGAGTGTTAAAGCAGCTGAAGAGGAAGGAATTCAAGCAATGGGACATATTGTCGTAGCAAAGGGAGTAGCTAAATTATTGTCTGAAAGGAAATTAACACAAATTCCAGGGAATTTATCATGGTCAGACTGTATAGTTCTTACTATGGTAGGAGTTCTTGTGTTTATGTTAATAATACACATCATCATATGTGTTACTAGAAGGAGAGGTATTAAACCTGCCAAACTAGTTATTTCTAACCATATGGATAAAGCAGAGAATGGGAAATATAGAGTAAAATAGGATATTTCATACATTGCACACTTATGAACACAACCCCACAAACAATCAACACCTGCTTACTGATTTTCAACCCCAAGGGATAGGATTCTTTAACATCAACCTTTATGTTAGTTTGTTATTTTGGCCAGGAACTGGAGGAGTTCAGGTACCGGACAAGTCCAGGCACTGGTGAAGATTTATTCATTTTTCCTTTCCTTTAGATAACTGGGGTTCATTTTAAATACATACACATAGATGTAATTACACACATATTATGCTGGAACATATCATGGGTTGGGGTTATTTTGTTTGTTTTGTTCTATTCCTGATTCCTTATGTTTCTATTCTTCTGTCCTTTGTGTGTCTTTTGTTCTTTGGTTCGCTTTTTCTCTCCTTACTATCACTCCATTAGGTGGCGATGATGGTGTGAAACTGACGGCCGTAGTTTCAGAAGGGGGAGATGAAGACCAAAAATTTGCTATTTTAATATTACTTATTTATTTGTGAAGTTTTAGTGCATGATGAAGTTTACTGCATGAGTTAAAGTCTGCATGAACATGTAGGATAATATGACAGACACAGGGAGAGGAACTAATTTTGACCATACCAGAATGTCTACATGAACGTGTAGTAATATGTTCCACTGATGCATAGGGTGGTTTCTTCTTTCCACCAATGTATGTATGCATAAATATACCAACTGATGTTAGCATGAAGTATACATTCTATTTTAAACAAACCAACATGTTTCTGTACCTTATAAGGAACTTGGTCAGTGGTATATAAGCTATGGTCACTGTTAAAGCCTTAGAGAAACTGAGAGACTGAGAAACGGAGAAATGGAGAAATGAACATACAGCTGGCAAAGAAAACAAGTTTCTCTCCTATGCCTGATACATATGTCAATAAAGATTTTTGACAAGGCAACTGGTATTCGGCCCTGTGATTAAATTGTAAGGGGACAAGACTGATTTTAGATCAACAGTATCGGACCACCTGAACGTCGTTCTGGGGGAGGTCAAAACGGTCAGAGGAGTGACTAGTTGGCTGAAGTTACGAATAAAACGTCGATTAAAATTGGCGAATCCCAGAAGCCTCTGTAGGGCCTTACGGGAATCTGGACTTGGCCAATCTATCACAGCCTTAACCTTGTCAGG
Organism: Carassius auratus; assembly: GCF_003368295.1. Lineage (NCBI taxonomy): Eukaryota > Metazoa > Chordata > Actinopteri > Cypriniformes > Cyprinidae > Carassius > Carassius auratus. Next base: position 494,957 of record NC_039300.1, on the reverse strand, counting down.
ATCCATACGCACTGCCTCAGACGAGATGATGAACCCTAAAAAGGGGACGGACTGTGCATGCAAAACGCATTTCTCCGCCTTGACAAAAAGCCCATTCTCTAGCAACCTCTGAAGCACTCGTCTGATGTGCTGAACGTGTTCCTGGAGAGAAGAGGAAAATATCAATATGTCATCCAGGTAAACATATATGAATTGATCAACCATATCTCTCAGCACGTCATTGACGAGTGCTTGGAAGACCGCGGGCGAGTTGGATAGCCCGAAGGGCATAACCAAGTATTCAAAGTGCCCTCTGGGGGTATTAAATGCGGTCTTCCATTCATTTCCTTTCCTTATGCGAACCAAATGATAAGCGTTATGTAAATCCAATTTTGTGAAGATGGATGCTCCCTGTGTCACAGTGTCTGGGTTGTGTTCCCTGGGGCTCCACTAGATGTCCTTCTTTCTCACGGTGTCTGTCACCAGATCACTTCCTGTTCCCTTATTTGGTCACCTTCCTCCTTGTGTAATTGATTGTTTCCCCACCTGTCTCCTGTTTCCTCATTATCCTTCTGTGTATAAATACCCAGTCTGTCCTAGTCTGTGTTACGGAGTCCTTGTTTAATGTCGAATGTTATTCATTGTCCGTCACTCTTGCCTTGTCGTCTTGTCTTGCTTTCATGTTTATGTTTATGTTGGATTTGGATTCTCTGGTTTTGACCCTGCCTGGACTGTTTACCCCTTTGGATTATCCCTTAATAAAAGATACTTACCTGCAATTGGTTCCTTCTCCTGTGTTTCCCATAACACGTTACGTGACAGAAGGACTCCGTCACCAAGAGAACCAGCAGGTATGTCTGCCCATGCCTAAACCCCAGTCACAGAGCGGGACAGAGGTGGTTTTGAAGGAACTCGCCTGGTGGTTTTCCGCGGAACCAGGGGAGGTCGTCGAGGAGGAGGTGGGCGAGAGGAAGCACGGCGCAAGATGGCCACCGACCCAGCGCCGCTGTGGTGCGTAATCACCAACCCCGCACCACGAGGCCAGATGGAAGCCAGCCTCACCCCACAGGGCAAGATGGCTGCCAGCTCAACACCAACGCCCAAGAGGGCTGCTGATACCCTTCTCGACTACTTCGAGATGCTATCGAGAATACTAGAAGTTCCCAAGACGGTTCACGTCATGGCTGCTGAGCCAGCGCTTCAGCACAAGATGGCCGTTAACCCAGCGCCACAGCTCGAGATGGCCGCTGAGCCAGCGCCACAGCACAAGATGGCCGCCAGCCCAGAGCCACAGCACAAGATGGTCACCAGCCCAGCGCCACAGCACACGATGGCCGCCAGCTTAGAGCCACAGACCAAGATGGCCACCAGTTTAGAGCCACAGCACAAGATGGCCGCCAGCCCAGAGCCACAGCACAAGATGGCTGATTCAACGCCTGAGTCGCCAGTACAAGTGTCACCGACTCGCCGTCATAGAGGGCGGAGGACGAGGAGACAGGCGTCGACCGTCCCTCAAGGCCTGGAGAACGTTCCCGAGCGGACCGTTTCCATTCCCGAGGCGGTGCCCGATGCTGTTCTGGAGGTCGAAGTGGGGCCTGAGGCCGAGGCGGTGCCCAATGCTGTTCCAGAGGCTGAGGCGAGGCCCGATGCTGTTCCAGAGGTCGAAGCGAAACCCGACGCTGTTCTGGAGGTCGGGGCGGTGCCCGATGCTGTTCCCGAGGCCGATGCTGTTCCCGAGGCCGAGGCTGTTCCCGAGGCGGTGCCCGAGGCTGTTCCCGATGCCGAGGCACAGGCCGTTGCTGTTCTGGAGGCCGAGGCGGTGCCCGATGCGGTTCCCGATGCGGTTCCCGAGGCGGTGCCCGATGCAGTTCCCGAGGCGGTGCCCGATGCAGTTCCCGAGGCCGTGCCCGATGCAGTTCCCGAGGCGGTGCCCGATGCAGTTCCCGAGGCGGTGCTCGCTGCTTTTCGAGAGGCCGAGGCGGTGCCCGATGCAGTTCCCGAGGCCGAGGCGGTGCCCGATGCAGTTCCCGAGGCAGTGCCCGAGGCGGTGCCCGATGCAGTTCCCGAGGCGGTGCCCGATGCAGTTCCCGATGCGGTGCCCGATGCAGTTCCCGATGCAGTTCCCGAGGCGGTGCCTGATGCCGAGGTGGTGCCCGAGGTCGTTCCCGATGTGGTGATCGATGCTGTTCTGGAGGCTGAGGCGGTGACCGATGCGGTTCCGGAGGCCGAGGCGGTGCCCGATGTCGAGGCAGTGCCCGAGGCGGTTCCTGAGGCCGTTACCAAGGCGGTGCTTGACGCCATTCCCGATGCAGTGTCCGAGGTCGCTCCCGATGTCTTGACCGAGGCGGTGCCCGATGCCTTGACCGAGGCGGTGCCCGAGACCGTTCCAGAGCCAGGACCAGTCACCTATGACCCTCCAGGGCCAGGGCCAGTCACCGGTTACCCTCCAGAGCCAAGTCAAGTCACTGGGTGGCCGGCTGCTCCATCCTGGGGGACTCCGACGTTGACCACAAGGTCGTGGTGGTCTTCCGCTCCGCCCTGGAGGGCTCTGGCCTTGACCACACGGCTGTGGTGGTCATCTGCTCCGCCCTGGTGGACGCCTCAACATGTCCTTCATGGACTTCTGTTTTGTGTTTTTTGAGTTCTGTTATGTTTCTGTCTGTTCCCTTTAGTTTGTCTGGCCCTCCTTCCCTCCCCCTGAACCTCCTCCGGTCCTCCTCCCTCCTGGTATCCCTGTTTTATGTTTACATTTCTGGTGTTGTTTCCCATGTTTTCCTTTTCTGGCCCTCCGTCCCTCCCCCTGAGCCTCCACCTGTCCACCTCCCTCCTGGTCTCTGTGTTGTGTCTTGTCTTGGAGCGTCTGGGAGCCGCTCCGTAGAGGGGGGGTACTGTCACAGTGTCTGGGTTGTGTTCCCTGGGGTTCCACTAGATGTCCTCCTTTCTCACGGTGTCTGTCACCAGATCACTTCCTGTTCCCTTATTTGGTCACCTTCCTCCTTGTGTAATTGATTGTTTCCCCACCTGTCTCCTGTTTCCTCATTATCCTTCTGTGTATAAATACCCAGTCTGTCCTAGTCTGTGTTACGGAGTCCTTGTTTAATGTCGAATGTTATTCATTGTCCGTCACTCTTGCCTTGTCGTCTTGTCTTGCTTTCATGTTTATGTTTATGTTGGATTTGGATTCTCTGGTTTTGACCCTGCCTGGACTGTTTACCCCTTTGGATTATCCCTTAATAAAAGATACTTACCTGCAATTGGTTCCTTCTCCTGTGTTTCCCATAACACGTTACGTGACACCCTGCAATCATTCGAAAGCTGAAGACATCAACGGCAAAGGATAAGTATTCTTTACCGTGATGTTGTTCAACCCTCGATAATCAATGCACGGTCGCAGAGACCCATCCTTCTTCCCCACAAAAAAGAACCCCGCCCCCACTGGAGATGAGGAAGGTCTAATGAATTTGAATGCTAGAGAATCAGAAATGTATTTCTCCATAGCCTCCCTCTCTGGAACAGAAAGTGAATATAACTTGCCCTTAGGCAGAGACTCGCCTGGTACTATGTCTATGGCACAGTCATAGGGATGATGTGGAGGAAAAGAAGCAGCACGAGACTTACTGAACACTTCTCTCAGGTCCTGGTACTCTTCGGGCAAGTTAGATAAATTCACTGCCTCCTCCTGGAAAACAGACAGGTACAGACGAACACGCAGATACTAGACATGACTCATGACACATATTACTCCACATAGATATTGAATTGTGCCCCCAATCGACTCTGGGATTATGTTGTGTGAACCAAGGATGACCAAGTACGATGGATGCCAGAGGTGAGTTCATGAGGAGGAATGTTATTGTCTCAGTGTGGTTGCCAGACGTGATGAGAGTGATGGGTTCAGTAGCATGAGTAATGTTGGGAAGCTGTTGTCCATTAAGAGCATTGACAGAAATCTTGTACGTGAGATGGGTGATAGGAATGTGAAGACAGTGAGCCAGTTCAAAATCCATAATTACCCTCTGCCCCCGAGTCCAGTAAGGCCTTGGTGTCATGTGTGTTGGTTGCCCACCTTACTGGAAGGAGAGTAGATGATGGTGATGATGATTTCTTCTTAGCGGAGATCCCACCCGATAGTAGCCTCCTAGTTACTACCGGGCTAGATCCTTTTAATGGGCATGAGTGGATGAAGTGGCCCTCCCGCAGTATAGGCACAGTCCTTGGGATCTCCGCTGTTCCTTCTCCTCCCGGGAAAGCCAAGCTCTACCCACCTGCATGGGCTCCGGATCGTAAGAGGGACTGACCGTATCCAGGAATTCCGAACGTCTGGTCTCCATGCCGCAAACTGGATGGTCTTGTTGGAAACGGCCCATTCTGCTCAGCTGAGCATCCACTCGAAGTGCTAATTCGATAAGTCCATTGAGACTAGTGGGAAGGTCCAGCATATAAATTTCCCTCTGAATACGGTCAGCCAACCCATGCAGGAATCTGTCCCACTGCGCCTCCTCGTTCCATTGGCACTCTGCAGTCAGGGTGCGGAACTGGATGGAATACTCGGACACCGAACCGTGACCTTGGCCAAGATCGGCGAGTAGTCTGGCCGCCTCCCTACCCGCCACCGCCCGATCGAAAACCCTCCTCATCTCTTCGGTGAGTGCTTGGAACGAGGCGCAGCATGGGTCTTGATTCTCCCACACCGCCGTTCCCCAGAGAGCCGCCCTGACTGAAAGTAGCGTCAGCAGATACGCCACCTTGGATCGCTCTTGGTTGAACGTCTGAGGCTGTAATGCAAAGTGCCTAGAACATCGGATCAGAAAAGCTCTGCAAAACTCTGGTTCACCTGAATAACCTTCTGGTGTCGGCAGTCTCGGTTCTCGCCGCAGCTGCGGCTCTGGAAGGGGGGGTGGAGTCGGCGGTGTGGGTGGTGCAGTGGAGACTCGTAGCTGTTTTATTGGCTGGGTGAGCTCGGACACAAGCGCCTGGAGCGCCCTCCCTGTGAGAGAGATGTTCTCATCCTGAGTGTCCATTCTAGCGATGCTTTGAGCCGCAAACTTGTCCCATGTGGAAGCGCCTGCTACATCCATTATGGTCAGATCGTTCTGTTACGTAAGACAGAGACAGGATGTAATCGCAAGGCGTGTTTATTGACAAACAGCATAAGAGACAGATATATACGAAGAATCACAGGAAACACAGGCGGGCGGACACAAGGCTGATGGAATGGTGACGCAGGGACTTCGGTGGACAACAGATGGTGGTGATTGGTCCAGTGATGATCCCTTGATACCCGGTGTGTGAATAATCCTCATGACGATGCTCGGTAATCCAGTGCTGAGTGAAGATCCAGGAACAAATGACGATAACAGGAAGAATCAGGCAGGAACTAAGGACACAGGAACAGGTACGGGAGCACACGAGCGCAGTTACTGAACTTATATAGGGAACAAACAATTGAAACCAGCTTGAAAATCATACTTGGCAATAAAGCTCTTTCTGATTCTGATAAATTATATTTTAAAGTACATTAAAATATTAAACTGTTATGTTAAATTGCAATAATAGGCTATATCACAAAATTAGTTTTTTTCTTGATTTTATCAAAAACATTTATTATCTGTTCACATTTTATTTTTTATTATCTGTGTGTTGTTGTTTTCTCAGTGTTCGGGAACTTTGTGACACAAACAAATTCCTTGTATGTGCAAATATACTTGACAATAAAGCTCTTTCTGACTCTGATTTGTGTGTGTGTGTAATAGCGATACAGTACAAATGGAAATGGTTATTTTTCAATTAAAGATAACTTAACCTGTTAACTGTCACTCATGTTTTTGAAGATAGACATGAATGTGCATGATACAAACCAAAATTTTTATAATTCATGACTGAAAACATTTTGTAACATGATTTTGATGTACCATTTACATGGTAATGCAACGTCTGATTTTAAAATGGGTTTTGAAGGATGAATTTTGAGATTTTATGTTTACAAGTGATAAATAACTTCTGATGATTTCTAAAAAGTGATAGGGAAAAAGGCAACGAGGAAGTCTTTTTTTTAAACAAAGGTAAAAGCTCCTTTTGTAATGTAGATTTCTGAGGGTGCACTCTTGTCATAAATTCATCTATTACTTTTCCTACATAATTTTTAACAAAAAATATTGGTAAAATATATATTTGGGAGTCTTAGACCTTTCCAACGATATATAGTTTGTCAAGATTAGATTAGATTTGATTGTAATATAGTATAGTCAACGTAGGCGTCCCGTATACGGGACGGGGTGACATTTAACAGGTTAAAGAGTTAATGGACTGCTGTGAGTGCTTGACACTTCATTGGTCATTTTGTGTTTTAAGAATTATATTAAAGGTTAAGAGTACGCTGTAACTTATATAAATATAAATTGTTTCATCTAGGTATTTAACAACATTACCTACATTTAAGAAAGACGACTTTCCTTATTGATTATGTCTTCCCTCAGGTAACGTTAAAATGCATGTTTTCTTGCATGTCTGGATGTTGGAATCACGTTGTTTGCGTTCTCCTCAATTGATTAGCTGAAGTCAAAACACGGATGTTATAAACACCTAACTCCGTTAACGGGTGTCCAGCTCGCAGAACCGGGAGCAAGAGACCAGCCGGTGTTCTAACAGAACACCATAACGGATATACTCACACATCAAACACTTGTCAAAAAAAGAAACAAATGATTATCACCTTAGAGTTTGATATTCGTATGGACTAGGTGGTCATATGGCATATGCTTTAAACACGGGACAAACTGCGGCATGTACAGCTTTCATAATGCTTCTTTGATGCCTTAAATACAGGACGATTCCATATTATACAGAACGGTTGGCAACCCTAATTAACAGTACAGTGCATACTTTTAGGTTAAATTAAGTAGCTTTTTTAATTCATCCATTAACAAATCGCCAGCAAAACATTTACAAAGCTATAAAAAAAACTCATCTACACATAATATGTGATTAAAATCCCAAACTTTCATAAAGAAGAGCTCAAATCTATAGCTAGCTTACCTCTTATAGTTAGCCTCTGTTAGCTCACGGTTGTGATGATAATGGACTTATTCCCATGACACTGAACCAAAGTAAATATTCAACAGTAGCGTGACAATTACATGTATAGGAGGCCTAAACTGAATTAGAACATAGGATTTATATAATATAACATAATATAATATAATAACAGCTTTAAAAATGGTATAGTGTAGAAACTAAATGCATTGCTGCACTATAAAAACACATTGATTCAAAGTTATTTGGGGCATGAATATCATTTCACAAATAGCCTAAGTATGTAAACACACACAGCATATGTATTTTTTTAGTATATTTCAGTATATTTAACAGTGCTTCACATATATGTGAATATATTACCTTTCTGTATGGGATTTCCCATAGAATACAATATTATTTAAAAAGCACAACATGTGAATTTTGTCATCAGTTATTCTCCCTCATACCGTTCCAAATCCATACGAATTCCATTCAACTTTGAAACACAAATGAAGAGTATTTTTAATGAAATCTCTGTTCAACTACCATTTCAATGTCCAATACAGTACAGCTGTCAGATTTCATTAAAAAGGATCTTCATTAGTGTTCCAAAAATGAACAATAGTCTAACAGGATTGGTATGAGATTATTCATATATTATGGGTGATCTAAACCTAGTTAGATTACTAACCTTTTATTCATGTTAAATTATCTGCATCTACAATTGACATCAAAAAATAAAAAAAACTTTCTTGTACAGCATTTGAAAATAAAGAATAAAAATGTATGCACTCATGCCTGACATTTCAATATTAAACTAAGAAAACTATACAATCCAAATTAAGATCAGGGCTCCAAGTGTTTGTGTGCATTTAGAATCTCTTGCCATGTGCCCATTTGAGTTGAGATTTGAAAAAAAAAAAAAAAAACTCAAATTAACACAGAATCTACAAGTAGTTCATACATGAGTCTTGGATGTGCACTGCCTTCATCTGAACATGTGATGCTCGTTCAGGATTTCTTCACAGGAAGACTGTTAATGACAAGAAAAGAAAATTAATGAAAAAGTATAGAATAACGTGCAGAACAGGTTGAGATTGAATTATTAAGTTCCAGTTTAAACATTGCTTACAAAATACTGTGACGATCGTGCACCAGAGAGACACAGGGAGTTAGAGAGATCCAATTGCAGGTATTTATTCAAAAAAAGGGTAATCCAAATCGTTGTCAAACACAGCCAAGGTCAAAACCAAAACGACAGTCCAAAATAAACAAACAAAGGAAAGGCGACGGGAAAGGGAACTCGGAAAACGAGAGGACTTGGAGGACGAGCAGACAGGAAGTATCTCGGGGGACGACAATGTTGATACACGAAGGGTAAGGACTCCATACAAACAACAGGGAAAGACTGGTATATACAGGTCCTTCTCAAAAAATGTGCATATTATGATAAAAGTTCATTATTTTCCATAATGTAATGATAAAAAAATAAACTTTCATATATTTCAGATTCATTGCACACCAACTTAAATATTTCAGGTCTTTTATTGTTTTAATACTGATGATTTTGGCATACAGCTCATGAAAACCCAAAATTCCTATCTCAAAAAATTAGCATATTTCATCCGAATAAATAAAAGAAAAGTGTTTTCAATACAAAAAAAGTCAACCTTCAAATAATTATGTTCAGTTATGCACTCAATACTTGGTCGGGAATCCTTTTGCAGAAATGACTGCTTCAATGCGGCGAGGCATGGAGGCAATCAGCCTGTGGCACTGCTGAGGTGTTATGGAGGCCCAGGATGCTTCGATACAATACAATACAATTTTATTTGTTAAGCACATTTAAAACAACCGAGGTTAGCCAAAGTGCTGGACACTGACATAATTGCAACAAATTAAAAAAAGCACATAAAATGAGCACAATACACAGTTTAAACAAGTGACAAACTAAAATAATAAAATGCAGAAATGAACTCTCAGGCTGGTTTAAAGGCCAATTAATAAAATTTAGTTTTAAGTCGTGATTTAAAACTGTCAAGGCTGGGAGCCACTCTGACACGCATAGGCAGATAATTCCACAGCCTAGGGGCCACGAGTGAAAAAGCTCGATTTCCCCTATTTTTAAGTCTTGTTCTAGGAACAGATAAGAGTAGTTAGTCAGCAGACCTCAATGACCTTAAGAGGAGCATGCATCTTCAGTAGATCATCTATGTAAGCTGGGGCTTGACCATGAAGAGATTTAAAAACAAACAATAAAATCTTAAACTGTATTCTAAAACAAACAGGTAGCCAATGAAGAGAGGCAAGAACAGGCATAATGTGCTCTCGTTTACGGGTTCCTGTAAGGAGTCGAGCGGCAGCATTCTGAACTATTTGCAATCTAGAAAGAGAGGCCTGGTTAACTCCTATATATAAAGCATTACAATAATCCAGGCAAGTGGTGATAAAAGCATGTATAACCCTCTCCAAATCTTTGAAAGATAGAAATGGCTTCAATTTGGTAAGTAGCCTAAGTTGAAAGAAACTAGCTTTTACAACAGAGTTTATCTGTGTCTCTAAGTGAAGATTACTATCCATCTTTACCCCAAGGTTCATTACCATAGACTTTACATAGGGCGTCAGGGGTCCCAGGTCCAATTCGGAGATGCTAGTAAAACTGCTAGGTCTGAAAATCATAATTTCAGTTTTACTTTAATTAAAATGTAAAACGTTTAAAGCCATGCACGCTTTAATATCATAAAAACACTCTAACAGCCTTTTTATCAAATCCTCACCCTTTCATTTTATAGGCAGTAAATCATCTGCATACAGATGGAAACTAATGTTATGCTTTTTTAAGATGGAACCTAAAGGAAGCAAGTAAAGGGATAAGAGAATCGGCCCCAAAATAGAGCCCTGCGGTACTCCACATGTCACTGGTGCTGCTGGTGAAGTAGAGCCCCCATATCCAACTTTAAATACTCTCGCTGAGAGATATGATCTAAATCATTTTAATACAGTGCCTTTAATCCCCACGTTGTGCTCGAGACGTGAGATAAGAACACTGGTCAACCGTATCAAAGGCTGCTGTAAAATCTAAAAGCATCAAGATTGTAGAATCTCCAGAATCTGTTAAAATCAAAAGATTGTTAAAAAACTTTTATAAATTCAGTCTCTGTACTATGAAATGCTTTAAAACCAGACTGGAAAACCTCAAGAATACCATGCAGATCTAAATAGGCTTGTAATTGCTCTAGGACTGCCTTCTCAAAAATCTTGGACACAAAAGAAAGTTCTGAAATTGGACGATAATTTGTAAGAACTGAAGTGTCCAGATTTTGTTTTTTGATAAGGGGCTGCACCACAGCCTCTTTAAAACAAAGTGGCACATAACCAAAAGTCAGACTACTGTTTATGATTGCTTGAATGTTTGGTCCAATAGTGTTCCATACCTCTTTAAAAATACGTGATGGGATGATATCAGTGGGACAAATTGAAGGTTTTAAATGTGTAACAATATCATTAAGGGCCAAGATGGAAACAGGCTCAAACTCAGTGAGGACTGCAGCACACTCTATGGAAATGGAAGGATCAAAGGCTTGAGGTGAAATGCTAGCTCTAATCTTTTCCACAAAAAAGTGGAGGAATTTTTCACAGGCCACAGTAAATTCTTCCAACATTATAGATGGGGGGGGGGTATGAAGAACAGAATTAATTGTTCTAAAAAGAACATGAGGTTTATGGCCATTTTTATCAATAACATCAGAGAGGTATTTAGCCTTTTCAGTTTGAACAATTCACTGATAATTATTCAAACAATCCTTTAGAATATCATAAAAAACCTGCAATTTATGTTTTTTCCATTGTCCTTCAGCTTTCCTACACTTTTGCCTAGCCGCTTTAGTTAAATCATTAATCCACTGTTCATAATTAGGTTTGGAGCGCCTGGGCTTTAGTGGTGCAATTTTATAAAGAATATTTATACAGGTGGATGAAAAACAGGAAACAAGCTCATCTGTACATTGGAAAGCAGACTGCTCTAAAGTGTCTATAACATTACTAAATGCTTCTGAAAATTGTGCAGCAGTGGCCGGTTTAATCATCCTGCCGATACGAGGTGGAGCACATTGCTTAAAGGGGGGGTGAAATGTATGTTTTCATTCAATATCCTGTTAATCTTGAGTACCTATAGAGTAGTACTGCATCCTTCATAACTCCAAAAAGTCTTTAGTTTTATTATATTCATAAGAGAAAGATAGTCTGTACCGGTTTTTCCCGGAAAAACACGACCGCCTGGAGGCGTGACGTAGGGGCGGAGCTAAAGAATCATGAGCGTGAGTAAGCTTTTGCGTTGAGAGCGTTTGGAAGCTGTGACATTACCGTGAGGAAAAAAACATCCAAAACAGCGATTCAGCGTATATTTATGATCCAGAATCAGATCCAGAGGCTGAAATCTAACAAGAGCAGCATCAGCAATGACATCTCTATGTGGTATGTACTGAAAATGTACTGAAACTGTATATATTTGCTTAGCGGTTTTGGAAAATGACTAAGTTCCACTTTATGTCGTCTTTTTTTTTTTTTTTTTTTTAAGCTGTACATGTGGAAAGTGCAGTTTGATGACAACATGTTGTTTACTTGATGTGCTTACGCGCCGATAGCTAAGTTAACAACACAGAGATATTTGAAGCAGTTTTACTCACCGCCTGCGTTTCCAACACACGATTGTGACCCTTTTTCGTTGGGACTGCATTATCCTTAAGAAATAAACGATGTGCAAATCCGGCGTCAAACTGGGCCTTGTTTGTAAAACAAGCATCTTCGAAATGCAGGGAACAAACAAAAACAAACACTTGCACAACTCCGTTGATGCTCTGTAAAAATAAACTCCATCCACTGGTCCCTTAATACTGTTTTTTTTTGGTAATCTGTGCAGGGTTGTCTTGCCCTGGCAACCAAAAACACTTCTTTTGTGACATTTCGCGACGCTCTGGCTCTGATCAGTGAAGTCTGTTGTGCTCTCAGTGCTCTGCTATACGGGAGCATGCGCTCTTCCGGCAGAAGTGCCCTTAGGACCCATATAAAGGAAATTCTGCTCCATCTAACGTCACACAGAGCCATACTCGAAAAAAACTTTCCCAAACTTGTGACAAACCGGAAGGAGTATTTTTAGAACAAAAATACTACTTCAAACATACAATTTAATTCTTTAAACTTTGTCCATGTTTAGCATGGGAATCCAACGCTTTAACAATGTAAAAAACTCAGTATGCATGAAATAGCATTTCACCCCCCCATTAACAATATTGTATGGAAGGGAAACATCAAATAAAATTGGTGCATGGTCAGAAAAAACAGCCTTTTGTATCACAAGATTTAAAATAGGCAAACTGCATGACAAAACAAGATCTAATGTGTGGCCATGTGTAGTACCACTTACAAACTGTATAAGGTTAAATGAATCAATAAGTTCAAAAAAATCTTTAGCCAACAGATTTGTGGGACAACATACATGAATATTCATATCTCCTAAAATTAAGATCCGGTCATATTTTGGCATAATTTCAGACAATAATTCAGTCAAGTCTCTGATAAAATGCTTGCTATATTTAGGAGGTCGATAGATAAGAGCACACAAAACGGGCTGAAATTTGCCCAATTCAAACATTGTTATCTCAAAATGTTATCATTGGCAACTGCCTGCAATTGTATTTTTCCTTAAAAATAACGGAAAGTCCTCCTCCTTGACCAGTAGTCCTCGGGGAGTTAAAATATGTGCAATCCAGTGGTAGAAGTTCAGAAAAAGGGCTCGACTCACCAACATTTAACCAAGTTTCAGTCACAAAAAGAAAATCCAAGTTATGCTGGGAAAAAAGCTCCTTTAAAATAAAGGTCTTATTCACCAGCGATCTAACGTTGACCAGGGCAGCTCTGACAGGAGCCGGGGAACTGGCCAATACGAGTTACATAACTCAAAGACCGAAGGTTTCCATGGTTAACACCGCCTTTCCTAGGGCGAGGTGATCGTTGGTGAGAATACTCCATATCTGAGCTGGTAATTGGTATCAACCAGGTCCTGGCAGGATCCATAGCACGCCAGGATAAATAGTAAACCAAAGGCTGACGCCGGGCTCCACAGGCTGAACAGTCCGCTATGTAAGCTTTCAACGTCACCAGCTGCCCGCTGCGCTTCCCACGGCACCTCGAGCGTCCTCTCCGGACAAGGGAACTGCGGGGAATAGAGCCAAAGGTAAGCGTTTGTAGCTGAGTGGAAGTGCGTAGAGTGGATGAGGTCCTGGGGAAACACAGACATTCAAACGCAGACAACACTGAAGCTAACAAACAAGGTACAAGACATTCAACAATGATCTCACAAACACAAGACGTGAGACAAGCCAATATATAGGGGATGAGTAATGAGTGACAGCAGCTGCTGATGACAATTAACGGAGACGCCCACTGTCACAGTGTCTGGGTTGTTGTTCCCCGGGGTTCCACTAGATGTCCTCCTTCTCACGGTGTCTGTCCCAGATCACTTCCTGTTTCCTTATATGGTCACCTTCCTCCTTGTTGTGTAATTGATTGTTCCCCCCACCTGTCTCCTGTTTCCCCATTATCCTTCTGTGTATAAATACCCAGTCTGTCTTAGTCTGTGTTACGGAGTCCTTGTTTAATGTTATGTTATTTCATGCCCGTCATCCTTGTCTTGCCTTGCGTTAGTGTCTTGTTTATGTCTGCTTTGATCTTCTGGTTTTGACCCTGCCTGGACTGTTCACCCTTTTGGATTATCCCTAATAAACGACGTACCTGCAAATTGGTTCCTTCTCCTGTGTTTCCCATAACACGTTACGTGACACCCACAAGCTAATCAGTGCAGACGCAAAACACACAGACTTCACCACAAAGTGCAAACACCCCGACCGTACCAACCGTGACACTTCTCCAATGCGAGACGGAAATCGATCAGCGTTTGAAGATCATAAACCAGCAGAGAGTCAATACATTGCATAAACAGTGACACAAGCAGTAAAATCACGAACAATTTTCTCAGCACCAGACGGCCGGCTACAAACACTGGCGCCATCTTGGAATTCTGATTAAGGCCGCTTCGATAGTGCCAGGTCTCATGCTGAAAAACGAAATCTTCATCTCCATAAAGCTTTTCAGCAGATGGAAGCATGAAGTGCTCCAAAATCTCCTGATAACTAGCTGCATTGACCATGCCCTTGATAAAACACAGTGGACCAACACCAGCAGCTGACATGGCACCCCAGACCATCACTGACTGTGGGTACTTGACACTGGACTTCAGGCATTTTGGCATTTCCTTCTCCCCAGTCTTCCTCCAGAATCTGGCACCATGATTTCCGAATGACATGCAAAATTTGCTTTCATCCGAAAAAAGTACTTTGGACCACTAAGCAACAGTCCAGTGCTGCTTCTTTGTAGCCCAGGCCAGGACGCTTCTGCCGCTGTTTCTGTGGCTTGACCTGGGGAATGCGGCACCTGTAGCCCATTTCGTGCACACGCCTGTGCACGGTGGCTCTGGATTTATCTACTCCAGACTCTTCCTCAGGGTCCGGTCACCTCTTCTCGTTGTGCAGCATTTTTTGCCACATTTTTTCCTTCCCACAGACTTCCCACTGGGGTGCCTTGATACAGCTGGGAACAGCCTATTCGTTCCGAAATTTCTTTCTGTGTCTTACCCTCTCGCTTGAGGGCCTTCTGGACAGCAGTCAGGTTGGCAGACTTACCCATGATTGCGGTTTGGAGTAATGATCCAGGCTGGGAGTTTTTAAAAGCCTCAGGAATCTTTTGCAGGTGTTTAAAGTTATTTAGTTGATTCAGATGATTAGGTTAATAGCTCGTTTAGAGAACCTTTTCATGATATGCAAATTTTTTGAGAAATTTTGGGTTTTTATGAGCTGTTTGCCAAAATCATCAGTATTAAAACAATAAAAGACCTGAAATATTTCAGTTGGTGTGCAATGAATCTAAAATATATGACATATATTATATGTTTAATTTTTATCATTACATTATGGAAAATAATGAATTTTTATCACAATATGCTATTTTTTTTTAGAAGAACCTGTATATAGAGAGGCTAATGACAATAAAGTGCCTGCACCTGGTGCAATTAACAGGAATGCAATTACTGTTAAGACAGGATCAGACTAGAGGAATTCTAGTTCCTACGGTGAAGTGCCTAAGGGGAAGTGAGCCCAATAGTGGACACCCAGGGAAACAGAGACTAGACAGCGTGACATTACCCCCTCCTCAACGGAGCAGCTGCCAGATGCTCCACCCGAACCCAAGGGAAAACCAAAAACACAAAGAGACCAGGAGGGAGGTGGAGCGGTGGAGGACTAGGGGGAGGGACGGAGGGCCAGGTAAAATGGGGAAAACAGAGACAAGAGGACCAGGTAGAATGGGGAAACAGAGACGAGACGACCAGGTAAAATGGGAAAACAGAGAGAAGAGAAGTGCAACACAAAACAAGGAGTCCAGGAGGGAGGTGGACTGGCACAGGATCAGTGGGAGGGACGGAGGGCCAGGTCCTTAGAGGGAAACAGAACGAAAGACACAGACCAGAAACCCAGGAGGGAGGTGGACCGGCGGAGGATCGGGAGAGGGACGGAGGGCCAGGTCCATAGGAGGAAACAGAAAGAAAGACACAATCAGAAGAACAACAAAAAATAAACACAAAAACACAAGTCCAAGAAGGACATCACATGACGCCCACCAGGGCGGAGAAGAAGACCACCACAACTGTGTGGTCGGGACAGACGCCCCCCAGGGCGGAGCAGAAGACCACCACAACTGTGTGGTCGGGACGAACGCCCCGCCCCCTAGGGCAGAGCAGAAGACCACCACAACCGTGTGTCATGGCGGAAGCCCCCCAGGGCGGAACAGAAGACCACCACGTCCGTGTGGTCGAACCTGACGCCCCCCAGGGCGGAGCAGAAGACCACCACAACCGTGTGGTCGGGACGGATGCCCCCCAGGGCGGAGCAGAAGACCACCACATACGTGCGGCCGGACAAACAGGGGAACAAGTCTGGTTGGGCAAGTCTGAAACATAGAACATGAACATGTTAAGGCTAGCCTCCGTGGCCACAACAGGATCAGTCGGGTGCTCAGAGAGTTTGACTGAGACATGACGAGCCTCTGGAAGTTCCGCAGAGGCAAGGAGAGACTCTGGTAGTTCAGCAGAGATGTGGAATGGTTATGATAGTTCAGCAGAAACGTGGAATGGCTCCGGCAGTTCAGCAGAGACGTGGAGAGGCTCTGGCAGTTCCACAGAGAAGTGACGAGACTCTGGTAATCCCATGGGGTTTATACTGGATTCCAGAAGATCAATGCTGACTTGACTCTGCTCATGAAGATTATTGGTGACTTGCATTTGTTCATGAAGATCATTGGTGAATTGCCTTTGTTCATGAAGATCACTGGTGACTTGAATTCTCCCGTGAAGAACCCCGGTGACTTGACTCTGTCCTTGAAGATCACCGGTGACTTGACTCTGTCCTTGAAGGTCACCAGTGACCTGACTTGACTCTGGAAGGTCAAAGGTAACTAGTCCCGACTCTGGAAGGTCAAAAGTGACTAGCCCTGACTCTGGAGGGTCAATGGTAACTAGTTCTGACTCAGGAAGGTCGACCGTGACTAGCTCTGATTCTGGAAGGGTGACGGTGACTAACCCTGACTCTGGAAGGTCAACGGTGACTAACCCTGACTCTGGAGGGTCCACGAGCACCTGACTTGACTCTGGAGGGTCCACGAGCATCTGACTCGACTCTGGAGGGTCAACCGGAAACTGACTCAACTCTGGAAATTCGACGGGCACCTGACTCGACTCTGGAAGGTCAACAGGAACTAGCCCTGACTCTGGAAGGTCGATGGTGACTAGCCCTGACTCTGGAAGGTCGACGGTGACTAACCCTGACTCTGGAAGGTCGACTGTGACTAACCCTGACTTTGGAAGGTCGACGGTGACTAACCCTGACTCTGGAGGGTCCACAAGCACCTGACTCAACTCTGGAAAGTCAACGGGCACCTGACTCGACTATGGAAGGTCAACAGGAATCTGACTTGATTTAGGAGGATCAACTGGAACGTGACTCGACTCTGGATGGTCAACAGGAACCTGACTCAACTCTGGATAGTCAACTGGAACCTGACTCAACTCTGGAGGGTCAGCTGGAACCTGACTCAACTCTGGAGGGTCAACGGGAATATGACTCGACTCTGGAGGGTCAACTGGAACCTGAACTGAGTCTGGAGGGTCAATCTTGACTAACCCTGACTCTGGAAGGTCAACGGTGACTAACCCTGAGTCTGGCGGGTCTACGAGCACCTGACTCGACTCTGGAGGGTCCATGAACACCTGACTCGACTCAAGTAGCACACAAATTCCCAGAACCGGAATGTGTCCAATTGAGCCAGTTCCTTTTGAGGAACCGGGTCATCCAGCCCGGTATTAAAATAGTCCTTAAATGGACTCAATGGGAGAGGAAATGGTAACTTGTATGACAGCAATATGTAATCATCAATAAAAATAAACAAAGAAATTATAAACAACACATTGTAAATTCAGAAAGCCACTCCAAACATTGATTAAATCTTTCCTACACAAACAACTTCACTAACCAAGTTAACTGAATAAACAACTCAATTACTTTTTTTTTTGTCATTGTTGAACATCCCTAATGGTAAATAAATATAGAATCATATGGGTAGCAATTTGAAATATGCTAAATGGTAATGCAACACTTAAAATGGTAATGTAGTTCTGTGTTTTAACCTAACCCTCATGGCGGAAGCCCCCCAGGGCGGAACAGAAGACCACCACAACCGTGTGGTCGGGACGGATGCCCCCCAGGGCGGAGCAGAAGACCACCACAACCGTGTGGTCGGGACGGATGCCCCCCAGGGCGGAGCAGAAGACCACCACATACGTGTGGCCGGACAAACAGGGGAACAAGTCTGGTTGGGCAAGTCTGAAACATAGAACATGAACATGTTAAGGGTAGCCTCCGTGGCCACAACAGGATCAGTCGGGTGCTCAGAGAGTTTGACTGAGACGTGACGAGCCTCTGGAAGTTCCGCAAAGGCAAGGAGAGACTCTGGTAGTTCAGCAGAGACGTGGAATGGTTATGATAGTTCAGCAGAAACGTGGAATGGCTCCGGCAGTTCAGCAGAGATGTGGAGAGGCTCTGGCAGTTCCACAGAGAAGTGACGAGACTCTGGTAATCCCATGAGGTTTATACTGGATTCCAGAAGATCAATGCTGACTTGACTCTGTACTTGAAGATCACCAGTGACCTGACTTGACTCTAGAAGGTCAACGTTAACTAGTCCCGACTCTGGAAGGTCAAAAGTGACTAGCCCTGACTCTGGAGGGTCAATGGTAACTAGTTCTGACTCAGGAAGGTCGACGGTGACTAGCTCTGATTCTGGAAGGTCAACGGTGACTAACCCTGACTCTGGAGGGTCCACGAGTACCTGACTTGACTCTGGAGGGTCCACGAGCATCTGACTCGACTCTGGAAGGTCAACCGGAAACTGACTCAACTCTGGAAATTCGACGGCACCTGACTCGACTCTGGAAGGTCAACAGGAACTAGCCCTGACTCTGGAAGGTCGATGGTGACTAGCCCTGACTCTGGAAGGTCGACGGTGACTAACCCTGACTCTGGAAGGTCGACGGTGACTAACCCTGACTCTGGAAGGTGGACTGTGACCTACCCTGACTCTGGAAGGTCTACGGTGACTAACCCTGACTCTGGAGGGTCCACGAGCACCTGACTCAACTCTGGAAAGTCAACGGGCACCTGACTCGACTATGGAAGGTCAACAGGAACCTGACTTGATTCAGGAGGATCAACTGGAACGTGACTCGACTCTGGATGGTCAACAGGAACATGACTCAACTCTGGATAGTCAACTGGAACCTGACTCGACTCTGGAGGGTCAACTGGAACCTGAGTCTGGAGGGTCAATGGTGACTAACCCTGACTCTGGAAGGTCAACTGTGACTAACCCTGACTCTGGAGGGTCTACGAGAACCTGACTTGACTCTGGAGGGTCAATTGTGACTAACCCTGACTCTGGACCAGCAGCCATCTTAGGCCGTGGCGCTGGACCGGCAGCCATTTTGGTCAGTGTCGCTGGGCTGGCGGCCATCTTGCATCGTGGCGCTGAGCTGACGACCACCTTGTGCTGTGACGCTGTGCTGGTGGCCATCTTGGGCAGTGGCGCTGGACTGACGACCACCATGAGTTGTGATGCTGGGCTGTCGGCCATCTTGCATCATGGCGCTGGGCTGGTAGACTTCTTGTGCAGTGGCGCTGGGCTGGCGGCCATCCCACCGGAAGAGACAGGAGTGGCTAGGGCATCCCATGGAAGCCGATGCTGCAAGTAGCACACAAATTCCCAGAAACCGAATGTGTCCAATTGAGCCAGGTCCTTTTGAGGAACCGGGTCATCCAGCCCGGTATTAAAATAGTCCTTAAATGGACTCAATGGGAGAGGAAATGGTAACTTGTATGACAGCAATCTGTAATCACCAATAACAATAAACAAAGAAATTATAAACAACACATTGTAAATTCAGAAAGCCACTCCAAACATTGATTAAATCTTTCCTACACAAACAACTTCACTAACCAAGTTAACTGAATAAACAACTCAATTACTTTTTTTTTTTTGTCATTGTTGAACATCCCTAATGGTAAATAAATATGGAATCATATGGGTAGCAATTTGAAATATGCTAAATGGCAATGCAACACTTAAAATGGTAATGTAGTTCTGTGTTTTAATTTACATTTAACCATATGTGTCCAAAATTGTTTAAAATTAAAATTCTGTTACATGATTTACATTTGCCATTTTCTACACTAGTTTTAATATGCAAATTAAAAACATTTAAACACTTTACAAGTTGCAAAATGAAGTTTTGATTAGATATGTTTAACATGTCCGAGCAAAAACTGTAGCAAAATCATTATTAATTGCCGTTTTTTTCTAAATGCATTTAGACACATTTTAATCATAATACCTCATAATAATTGTAGCAAAAATGCTGTGAGAATTTCAGAATGCATTCTGAGCCAAATGTGCAGCAAAATGGTGATTTTATTTTTCTTAAATGCATAGACTCTTACATATAAGACTTTTCAATGGCAATTTCATTTAATACCCATTGGTGAATTTAGTTTAAGTCAGTGTGGAAAGTGTTTGGTTGCCTGAATATTGACTTATTATGTGTCCTGTTGCTGACCCCCAACTTGATGTAACCTAACGATTGACGATTGATGCATTTTCAAATGCATTTCAAATCCACACTGACTTTTTATTCATTGCGAGGTATTAAGTAAAAATGCAACTGAAACATCTTTTATGTAAGTGTCAATCCACTTCTTCAATGCACTAAGAATAAAATGTAATAAATTGAAAACACCATTTTGTGCCACCAAGTCAAAATGTATTTAGGAAAAACTGCATTTAAATTATTATTTTTACTACAGTTTTTGCTTGGACATATTAACCATATCTAATTAATTTGTGTAATATATTTTCATTTTAATTTTGCAACTTATAAAGCATTAAAATATGTTTTTATTTTGCATATTAAAACGACTGTAGGAAAAGGTAAATGTAAACTATATAATAGATTTTTCATTTTGCACTAAATATTAAACATTTGTATGGGAAATGTACATTAAAATACAGAAACATATTGCTGTTTTACATATTGCATTTCCATTTTGCATATTACATTTCTAATTGAATTTTGATACCCATATGCTTTCATAAATAAAAACTAAATAAATAAATCAGAATACCAACCCATGATAAGAATGCAGAGGGTGCTTGGGACGCAAAGTACAGCAGCAATTATGACCTGCCATTAGAAAAGAAAACGAAAAGAAACAGAAACACCATGAATGTCATGAACTACTGTCCCTTTCAAACATGACTCACATCGACGGTCATCTGACACAGAAACAACTCTTTACATCCGTCAAGACTTATTTAAGACTCTCACTCGCCAAAAATTCTAATATTGACAATTTTGCGTGCTTTTGTCTGTGTAAGAGTGAGAGAACTCGATGTGCTCCTGGCGCACTCTCTGAAGCTCTGCATGTGCATGATGTGTGCACGGACAGTGTGCCAGTAAAGTTACAGAATTAACTTATTGAGTGAGTGTGTGTGTGTATATGTGTGTGTGTGTGTTTAACACGAACAAGCCGATAAAATGTCTAAACCTACCTCGTTTAGCAGAAAAGGTGTGTTATCCTTGAAGAACTCCATGATATCAGATCTTCTCCTGTCATATAATCTCTTTTAAATAAAAAGTCGTAACATTAATGGTGTTTTCTTGTCTTGCCCATTACTCTGCCAGCTCCTGTTGAAGGCATAAAGCACTCTAAACACAGTTGTAAGTTACCGCACTTCAGATTTAACGTGATCACAGCTGCTCAATATCACCTCAGAAACATTAATTTGCCAGATGCTTTACATTTTGTTGAATAACGTTAGAAGTGTAAGATGAGCCGGTAAGGTTTTTAGGAAAACATTACTTTCATTTTTCATGATGGGTTAGGGTTCATGATGTTTAATATAGGAGACAGATCTGGACTGATCCGGCACATTCACTCTGTCTCTACGAAACCAAGCTGTTGTAGCACATGAATGAGAGAAGGACAGAATGAGAGCTGGTGTTGTCTTGGTCTAATAACCATGGACTTCTCTTGAAAGATGTCATCTTGATGGCAGTATATGTCTCTGTACAATAATGACATGTAATGCCTCCATGTCAGTGTACCCTCACACATGCCAGTCACCCATTCCCCTTGCTCTGATAAACCCCCATCCAATAACAAATGTTTGCTTTTGCATCTGTCACTGGTAAAAATCTGGATGGCCCATTGGTCTTTGGGACTGAGAACTCATCTGTTTTTCCCAGTGGACACATCTGAGCACATCACACATGTCCATTTTCTCTGTCTATCTGAGAGAATCCGTGGCATCACTGCACAGAATTGATGTATAGCTTTCTGATCAATATTAATTTATTTATTTTTTGCTCAGCTTCATGTCATTTTTTTATGTATTATAACTTTATGAGAGATATCTTAAATATCTAAATGATATCTAAATGGATTTTCTGCAAATAATGAGGTGCCTGTCATGGCCCGGTAGGACGCACAGAGGAAGAAACAGGGTCTGGGTCCAAATGCAGGGAAATATAACTTTTTAATAAAAGAGAACAAAAAGGCCAACGAGGCAAAAACAAAACAGAAACGAATAACAGGGAACAAGCCGAAATGCAAGAAATAGAAACACGGTTTACACAAACAACGATTAGCAGATTAGCAGTTTGTTTGTTTATTTATATTTGCACCTTAAAATACAAAATGACAAAAATAATAATAACAAAACATAAAATATATGAACAAAAATAAGACAAATATGATCAATTTAATGATGTCAAAACACACATGCACATACATGTATACATACACATAACATCAACAAATATTAATGACGATTACAGTAATGAAAAAATAAGCCAAAAATATGATCATAACATAAAAATGGAATAATATCTATAAAAAAACTTAGAACAGCAGTTAAATCTTTTATAACATTTTAATGAGGAGGAGTTTATTGCTAAGTGGGAAAACTGTTCCATAATGTGGTACCCCTAAATCTGATAGTAAAGTGACCTCTGCACGTAAGAAACTTTGGAAGATGAAGATCTAAGGATTGACCAGTTGAATAAGAGTGAACCTGTGAGTTAAATTTAAAATAAGCCTTAAAGTGCTCTGGGATATTTTCATAATTAAAATGTACCTTATAAATAAGAACACATATTTGAGTGATATTAATATCATACACAGTAAGTATCTGAAGATTATGAAATAGAGGCACAGATGAAGAATGTGACTCAGATCGGGTTGCAATCCTGACAAAACCTTTCTGAAGAACCAAAATTATGTGAAGTGTAGAAGGAAAAGTGCTTGCCCAAACTATATTACAATATGAAAGATACGGATAAATTAAACTGTAATAGAGTGTAAGAAGACAATTTGTAGTAATGAGATTGCTAATCCTCTTAATTATACCAATAGATTTATTTATTTTCTTGCTAACCCAGTCAATTTGTGTTTTCCAATTCAAGTTCTCATCAACAAAAATTCAGAGGAATCTTGGGATATCTCCACAGTCTCCATTTTGACTTTTGAGAGGTTCTTGGAATATGATTTTTTTCCACTAAAAATTATATAATTAGATTGTTTTGTATTCAGTGATAACTTATTTAATCTGAACCATGTAGCATATGCAGTTAAACCGTTAAACTTTGAATGAGAATAATGGTGGATTATAGTGATTTTGGGCTCTTTTTAATCAGAAGAATCTAAAAAATGGTGTCTATTTTTGCTTCATGTTGTATAAAGTTATGAGCAAAATGGTGACATCGACAATTAACTTACATATGGGTCTGGGAGTGAGACCCATGAACTCGCTCAAGTTTATTCAAAGCCCTAAACCTAATAATACTATCATTCATTAGAGCTGAGAGATTCTAATATTTAAACTGATTTTTTGTTATTCCATTCATGGGTTGCTTATTAATTTGATAATTTTTTTGTGCAGAAGATTTTTTTTTTTTTTTTTTCACTTTCATTTTATTTTGCCACTTTCCCAATTTAAAACAAATATAATATTTTTTTTTTTGGATTGTGTTGCAGCCATCAAAATCTAAAATATTTAAAAATACATATTTAATCTTTTAAAATCTTTTATTTGTACTTTTATTGCAAAACATTTACAATAACACCAACCAACAATATATTTGTTATTAGATTATTAAACTTTAATTTGACCTATCATGTGGTGTTCTTGTTGCGACTTACTCATGATGAAATATTTAATAACCATTTAAAAAATATTGTCTATTTTGTATTAAGTCATTAAAACAGTTGGATCATAATATGAAAGTATACTTTGATTTTTATTCTTAGTATTTTTTTTTTCATTTATCTAGATTTCACAAAATCCAAAATTATTATGATTCAGTGAGTTTTTAATGGCTTTAAGACCTCTTCCCACAATATTAAATAAAGCAGTGTCAATTTTTCATTCTTAGCCTTATTCCCTGAGCAAGCAGAGTATGAACAATGCCTTTGATGAGATCTGAAAACAGCAGAAGTCAACAAATTAAAATGGGGGGAAAGATAACAGAAAATAAATTGATAAACAACTAAAGTGAGAGTGGCACTTCTCCGGTTAGAAAGTATATTTGAGATATTATTTATTTTAACTTATATTCCTGGATTACAGATAAACATGTTCTCTTTCATTTTGTTACTGTTTAATACTTGGAAAAATTACACTTCTGATGATGATGTATTATTTAAATGGTAAGTGTAATGCAGAGATGTACTCATCAATGCACGACTGTCGACTTCGGCTGGTAATCCTGTCACATTCCACTCCCCATAGCGGGCTCCCGTTTCCTCGCCTCCCGTTATCGTTTTCCTCTGGCGGAAGTGATTTACGGCGTGCGCGAGCATCAGGTGTATGCATGCTCGGTTATTAATGGCAGCGAGATGGATGCCTCCACCTAATATGTTCTGTTGTAGCCGTTATAACTTATTCTACAGTGAGCTCTGTCTCGTGAATACATCTGGACCAGCTGACGTAGATCCACACTCATGAGTGCTTTTGGTCTTTTCAGTCAGTGATGTGCAGCAAAAAATGTGTTCTGGGGTTTCATGACCCTTTAATAAAATTAAAAATGCAAGGAAGTAATTAAGGTGCTAAATCATTTGACAAGCCTTATTAAAGAGCATACAGAACAAGGTAAAATATATGGTGCTGCTATTATAAAATATCTTATAAGATTTTATGTATTTATTTGTGATTCACACTCCAGTCCAGTTGGTGGCGGTAAATGCACCGGAAGTTGGTTTGTCATCCGCCGTAAAGCATCCTCAGAAGAAGAAGCGAGCCGCCGGCTTCCATGCGAAAGTTTGCGTGAGTTCTCTTGGAAGTATAGAGTATGGAGAGAGGAGTGAAGCGGCCCCGAGGAGGAGCAGGAGACGACTTCAGGGCCCGAGGAGGAGCAGGAGACGGCTGTGAGGCGGACTTCAGGCGCTGGGACGTGGCCGAGACCGTCTCTTATCTGCGCCGAGAGGGACTCGATCAGTGGGAGCAGATCTTCAGAGGTAAGACACGAGGACACCGAGCAGTGAAACTCTGCAGATAAATCCTGGATCACGATGTGAAGTCTCGATGTCTGCACTTTCATCTCCACTCGTTCAGTGTCGCCGAAGAAAGAGCATTTTAACTAGTCAAGACTACTTTAGCTCATATCCTGCGAGTGAATGAAAGTCATGTCTCCACACATAGTGGGCGTGGCCTGTCGTCACAGCTTTACTCATTTATTTATTTATTTAGTAATCTTCTGTCCATCAAATGTATCCGTCGAAGTAGCCTAACCGTCCAAAGTGGACACCAGTACTGCTCAGAAAGACGTGATTATGATGTCACGAGGTCTTGGGAACGCCCGTGTTTTGTGCATCGCGGGAAACAGATATAATTACACCAGCACAGTGTTCACTGTCGCAGTCTGACCGCTTCTGTTATTGAGCACTTCATGATTGTCTGATCGATGTAAAAGAGCAGCTGAGTCTAGCAGAACTCACCAGTATCACACACTCCGGACACACGTCAACTCGAGCAGCTCTAAAACCGTTTATTTATTCGTCAAACGGACACAAGTTGACTTCAAGAACAAACAATGAGGATA
The DNA here is from genome assembly GCF_003368295.1 of Carassius auratus. Classification (NCBI taxonomy): domain Eukaryota; kingdom Metazoa; phylum Chordata; class Actinopteri; order Cypriniformes; family Cyprinidae; genus Carassius; species Carassius auratus. Next base: position 469,153 of record NC_039300.1, on the reverse strand, counting down.
AGATAAGTTTGAAGTGTTTAAAAACGAGTAGCGTCAGTGTTTTGTGTCTGAAGTGTCTCTCTGTGTTCAGCGTCACGTGTCTAAACACACAGCACGCGCTGTCACTGTATGATGAACTCTGACCCTTCTCACGGCTCCAGAGAAACTCTCAGCATGGATTGAACTATCAACTACTGATGCCGATTAATCGGCAAAACTGATATATCGGTCGACCTCTAATAATAACAACATAACTTTCTGTGGGCACTGTATGCATACGCGGTTCATTGTATAGCACTTGCGATTCAATTCTGTATAATATTATTATTATTATTATTATTAATATAAGAAATCCTTGTGTATAAGCGAGCCTTGAGTTCATTAGCCCCAGCGCAGCTCTTCACGTCTGATGTGTGACACACTTAAACTGCAGTAAACGGTAAAACAATTGCAGTACAGATTAGTAGTTTAAGTGTCTGATAATTTGAATATGAATACTAATTTCTATCATCCAGCAGCACCGTGAACAGTGGCTCACACTGAAAGAGAAACGATCAATAGTTTCCAGGGATCCAGGCTTCATCTATTCCACGACCCACCAAAATATCTGAGAAAAAAAACACGTTTGCATTAGTTTAAGCCAAACTTAAAACAGAAATTAAGTATTTAAGAAAAACAACCATTTTATTTTAGAGTACAACTGAAATGTCACTACTAATATTTAAGTTGACCTTGTGTGTAGTGTCCATGAAACTGAAGCAGTGAAGTGTGCAGAAGATGCGTTCATGATCCGAACGAGCACAATCCAACACTGCTTTAGAAAAGCAGAACTAGCTGAAACAGTTTGGAGATTATAATAATCGTGGAAAAGTTTAACTAATAATCAACAGATGTGTCTCGTTTAAACAAACAAACAAAACACTGTAAGACATTTAGTTCAGGCAGAAATGTATGTGTTCAATGGTTAAATGTTCAGCAATCTCTTCAAAAGATTTCTGAACGCTGGTAAATTTTTCTCTAAACAGAGATACGTCAAGGAAATATTGCAAACGTTTGTATATTTTGTTATGTGGAAATGTTTAAATCTTGTGGTGTAACGGTTAACCCTGTGTTTGCTTCTTACCACAGCAGTGCAGAGTTCAGAGGACGATAGAAATGAACTGAACCGTTTTCTGCTGTGTGCATCCAGTGTACTGAAGTGAGCAAGTGCTTCTCTTTTAATAGTGCGCACCGATTGAACCTTTAATGACATTGCTCTGACCTTCACTGGTATTACAGCTCGTGCGCAGGCTTAAATTAAAAAATCCCACTAAGGATATTGCAGTTGGTATTAATGTTGTGATGATTGTGAAGTTTATAATGTGTTACACCGGTGCCGAAGCCCTGGAGAAGGAGGGACGCGCCGCTGAAGATCCCTCTGCGCTGGGAAACAGTTTCACATTTGAGCTTGAAGATCCTGCAGCAGTTTTCACTGCTATAAGACTGTTTCTGTACGAGTCCTGTAACATGTTCGCGTGATTATCTCTGTGAACATTTATATTAACAATAAGAAGAAATTCCTGATGTTAGAATGGGCTGTGTTGTCATGGTAACTGCCTGTTATTACAGTATTATTGTATGTATAATTATAAATACACAGCAGCACAAACGGCTAAACGAGACAACTGCACAAATGACCAAAGAAACACACCTGGAGATGATTTTAAAGGGTTAGTTCACCCCCTCATGTTGTTCCACAGCCGGAAAACTTTTAAACGTGATAACCAAGTGTTTGACCTTAATGGTCTCATAATGGGGCAGAAGATCCGATAAATAATTTGGTAATATCTTGAACTGGATTCTACATTCAATGGGGAGCCAATGCAAACCAACCGAAACGGGTGATATTTCCCCTCTTAGTGGTCTTTGTTAAGAATCTGGCATTGTTTTGGACAACTAAAGGCGAGACAGACAAGATTGAGGGACCCCTAAATACATTGAGTTTTGATGAAAGCGTTTGTTTGTCAGATGAAAGCAGAGTATGACACCAGAAACACTGCTCGCCTTCCCTCCGTGGCTGAAGGATTTCAGGGTGTTTGACATGTTATGTTCATAACGTAACGTATATTAAAAACCAGATACTGATAATGTAGCACTGTAAGATCAATATTACCGTCCACGAGTGCTATAGATCACAGATCAGCTGCGTCAGAGATGAACGGAGTAGAGCTGTAATTGGGCCTTAAAAGTTAGGCCTGACAGGACCCGAGCCCGACAGGTTTCGGCCCGAGCCCGACAAGTACATTTTGATTGACAGCTTTTTAAAAGCCCGAACCCGTTTACAGCCCGACATTATTCAAATGTGCGCACACACACAGCTCTTGCCTTTTGTCAAGAATGAGTCATTTATGCATGTTTTAAAATAATTTATTCATAACTAACGTAGACTAGACCACTTGGAAGTTGGAATAAAGAATAAAATAAGTCCTGTGTCACATCGTAACATCTCAGCATTTTAGACATAGACTCATTTAACCTATAAATAGACCAACACACCAATAAAAACGAGTCATTTAAAAAAAAAAAAATGAAGATAAATTTTAAATTAAGATGGGTATTTGGCAATAACGGAATTAAGATAAAGGCTCCGCCGGATTTGCTTTATTTAATAAAAGAATAATGCCAACATTAGCGTAAATACTCTGTCAACATTATGCATTTAAGACTCAATGATTTAGTTAACATTTGATTTACTCACAGAGATTAGGCTAAGTCTACATGTTTTTGTGGAGGAAAATGATTGAATCCACTGTAGATGTCTTCAGCGCGCTCCTGCGCTCACTGATGGTGCGTCATTATTCACTCATTATTCTCATTATAAACGGTCAAAACTTTTCCACACCTCAGAGTTTGCTTTAGTTGCTGGTGCAACCAAAACGTAATCGGCAGAGGCAAGCTTTCGTTACACCTGCTCAGCATGCATTTTCGCATCTTTCTCGCAATCGAAACACATCACAGGACCGCTCGTTTACCTCGCAAACCGGAGCGCAAGCTGAGCCCGACCCGAGCCCGCGTAAGATGATAGAAATTAAGCCCAAACCCGACCGAACCTGTCGGGTCCCGTCGAGTTCGGGCAAAGATCTTCAGCTCTAGAACGGAGCGCGAGCACAATCCTGTGACAGTCCCGAGCACTAATAGAGGTGTGAATGACAGAGACACGATTCACCAACACTGTTCAAGCTCTCCATTAAAGGGGGGGTGAAATGCTATTTCATGCATACTGAGTTTTTTACACTGTTAAAGAGTTGGATTCCCATGCTAAACATGGACAAAGTTTCAAAAATTAAGTTGTACGTTTGAAGGAGTATTTCTGTTCCAAAAATACCTCTTCCGGTTTGTCACAAGTTTGGGAAAGTTTTTTTCGAGTATGGCTCTGTGTGACGTTAGATGGAGCGGAATTTCCTTATATGGGTCCTGAGGCACTTCTGCCGGAAGAGCGCGCTCCCGTATAGCAGAGCACTGAGAGCACAACAGACTTCACTGATCAGAGCGAGAGCGGCGCCAAATGTCACAAAAGAAGTGTGTTTTTGGTTGCCAGGGCAAGACAACCCTGCACAGATTACCAAAAGAGAAACAGCATTAAGGGACCAGTGGATGGAGTTTATTTTTACAGAGCATCAACGGAGTTGTGCAAGTGTTTGTGTTTGTTCCCTGCATTTCGAAGATGCTTGTTTTACAAACAAGGCCCAGTTTGTGACGGATTTGCACATCGTTTATTTCTTAAGGATGATGCAATCCCAACGAAAAAGGGTCACGATCGTGTGTTGGAACCGCAGGCGGTGAGTAAAACTGCTTCAAATATCTCTGCCTCCTTGTTAGTGCGTCCGCCTCCCATCAGAGACCCGGGTTCGAGCCCCGCTAGGAGCGAGTCGTTGCTGCTGCTGCTTTCGTTCAGTTTCAGCCTCGGGATCTGATTCTGGATCATAAATAAACGGCTGAATCTGACTGTTAGCCATGGTTTGTTTTGGATGATGGGTTTTCCCTCACGGTAATGTCACAGCTTCCAAACGCTCTCAACACAAAAGCCTACTGGTGCTCGTGATTCTTTAGCTCCGCCCACACATCACGCCTCCAGCCGGTCGTGTTTTTCCGGGAAAAATCGGTACAGACTATCTTTCTCTTATGAATATAATAAAACTAAAGACTTTTTGGAGTTATGAAGGATGCAGTACTACTCTATAGGTACTCAAGATTAACAGGAGATTGAGTGAAAACCAGCATTTCACCCCCCCTTTAATGTGTGCAATAGAACGAGAGAAGATTGCATTCTTTCAGTCTCCACAAGGACTTGTGTCACGGCAGATCAACATTGTTCACGGACAGTTACTGATGTATGATGCTGTGATGTATAATAAGACACTTGTTCCTTACTTTGTTTTATTTTATAGAAGGTGTAACATTAAATTAGATTAAAGTGCACATAAACACACAAAACGTAAGTACATATGGAGGGAGGGGTTCACGGACCAATCACAGCACTGCAGTCCACGTAGAATTGACGCGCTGATGATTTTTGGAGAGGTGCACCTCAGGCTACGGCATAGGTTCGACGCAGAAGAAATAGGGCGATAATTAATTAAAGGTAGAAGTTGTAGGAATTGGGCAAGTAGGTTACATACAAAGTCAATGCAAAGACGCGATCAGACGATGGATCAGACGCGTCCTCGCACGGCTCTAGAGACGTGATGCCCTGCGTCTGGCGTGCACACCCCATAATACTAATCTTGTTGATCGTTATAATAGCATACGTTTTCTGTAAAGATACGAATCAAATCACCTGTCCAGTAAAACACAAGTGAGATCGGCATCTCTTTCTAGCTGAAGTTTGTCGTGAAGCTTCTTCTGTACTTGTCCACGACACTGATGTCATGTTTCTACGTCAGTGAAGACGGTAACTAAGGGGAACTGACGTCATTGACAGGCGACTGCGTCACTGTCCAGAATGGGGAGTTTCTCATGATTTATCAACTGGACAAAATATATAACACTAGCCTGGTGGATATTTTCCTGTACCACTGCGTGTTTAAAACATGAAGGGCACAGCCACTAATAACCCTACTGTTAATTACAGACTGGATGCATGGCCCAATAGTTTCCAGTGCTTCCACAGTAAAAACAGTGAGGGAATCGCATCCAGCAAACAAGATGCAGGTTTCACATGACAAATAATATATATTTGGTCGGATAGAGAAACTGGCTCAAACAGGCTAGTTAAAGTAAATGAGACACTTCCAGAGTTAGTGACAGTAGAGCGATTATTTAGACTCTTAGTAATAAAGTGAAGTGACATACACACAGCCAAGTGTGTGACCCATTTCACCTGTAAGAATTAGAGAAAGCTCAGACACTCTGATCTTCTGAGACATACCAAGGACACACAGTGCATTCACATACAGACATCTGTCCCCACATCTCACTGAGAGAAAATGCAGAAACACCTCTCACATGCAACACTTCCTTCCCTTCACATAGCTCCCTCAGAACGGCCAATAGTAGAATATAACCGTCTACATCAATGCAAGTGATCTAACACTCATGTCTAGTATCATTGGAAATGTCTCAGTGCAACTGGTACAATGGTCTCACTCTCACAAAAGTAGATTAGAAGATAATACAGATCTGAAGAGTCAGGAGATATCTTGATCACTGTGATGGGAGTGTCCTTTCCCAGGGTCCTCCATGTAAATTACCCCTGTTCCCTTTAACCCTGGTCTGGGACCCGAGGTAATGCAAATTCCCATTATTAGTTTCTGTCTCCATCTCGGGGGATGTTTGTCTTGGTCTGAGGTATTAAAGGATTAGAATAAAGAGGATCAGGGCCTTCTGTAGCTGGGATGAGCCCATAGCATGAAGTGTGTCCATGTATTTGTCTAAGACTCAGGTATGCATCTTTTACTCTTAGATTCATCCTTGAGAATGTGATTTCTTGCATTGATTTGATATCTATGAATTGGCTATGTGTAATTGGCATAATCCTTACCTGACTGATAATAAATTGTTACATTTGATTTACTCTGACTTACTCTGAAATTATTATCTCAAGTAGATTAAGTGAAGGCTATGTTTCCGCAAATCTGCGTCCAGGGTTAAGTGCATACTAAAACTCAGACTAGATGGAGCATGGGGCGCATCAGGTGAGGTTTTAGATTTCTGGCTAAACCGCTTGACTTTAGTTTAGGTGTACTCCGTTGCATTAACTATGGGGGGCTAGTAACAGTACTGGTCATAACCGCTGGTTATTGTCTCATCGTTAATTAAGTAGTACGTAGTTATATAACTGTTGGGGGCTAGACAGGTAGTGCTAGCAGAACCGCTGATTATCGTTGGAGCTTTAAGTTGTACGTGGGTAGCTGAGGGGGACTAAACGGATCCGTCGTAACCTCTGACTACTGTTGAGACTGGAGAGTTTGTGATGGTGGGACACACGTAGAAGAACGGCTGTCGTGGGGCACCCTGAGCGACAGATTCCTAATGAACGAGTTCAACAAAGAGTTAAATGAGAATAATCAAATCTCAGAAGAATAACAATTATAATTAGAGACCAACAAACAACCAATTTGCCTTTCAACCTAAATTCGAGATCATACTAAAATGGAGTCAGATTTGAGTTTAACCTAAACTGAATAACTCTACGCGCTGAAAGACCGAACACGCAGGAAACCTTCATCCAGCACCAGATACCTTCCTCGGGACGAGTGTCTGGACCTTACAAACCCATCCAAAGGGCACACACACACACACACACACACACACACACACACACACCCATAGGGGTTAGGAGTTAAACTCGAATCATTAAGCCTCAACACAAAGTATTTCAGAGTTTGTCAACGTGCAAATGAAAACTGAAATCCATAAGTGTTTGCTGGCATGAGTAATAATCTGAGAATATTTGACCAGTGGTCTAGGAGGAGTTCGAAACGGTGGGTTTTCAAAGAAAATCAAAATGGGGAAAGTAAGTTCAGCTGATTATGGGGTAACTGGCATCAATGATCTCGTCATGATCCAAGGAATCGGGACAATAGGGAAACTACTAGTATTTTTTCATTGAATTATAGTCTGACAGCGGAGTACCTCCAGGGCAACAATACACCAACATCTGAAAACAGAAACAAAGCATTTTTTGACATCATTCAGCCCAATTATTCAGAGGTTATGAGCAAAAACAGCCGTTTCCCATATCTGTGTGCCAAAACAGCTCAGGTGCTCTCGGGTCGTGGTAGTCATAAGACCAGGAGAAGAAGTAAAATACTTTTTTAGACATGTCGGGAACACTTTTACAATGGAAATGAATGATTTATTGTTTTTTATTGATTTTCTGTCTGTTCCTCAGAACATGGCATCACCGGGCCAGGCCTGCCGTTCCTCAGCGAAGCACATTTGGAGAAGATGGGTGTTTCGTAAGTGTTTCTTCATTACAGTAGGAGTAAGAGTTCACTTTGACAGTTAGCTGTTCATTCCCAGTTTGTTTTGACCGTAGTAACGTCTGTGTTTCCTCACTCAGCCCTTTGGGATCACGCCTGCAAGTCCTCCACTGCGTTCAGAAACTCTGGCAGATCTCCAGTGAGTCCATGAAGGTATGCAGCAGCTTCCAGAGAGTGCAGGTGTCTAATGTGCAGCCCTGAAGCTAGTTGTGTTGTGCTGCAGGTCTTCAACGACCCCATCCACGGCCACATCGAGCTGCATCCTCTGCTGGTGCGCTTCATAGACACGCCTCAGTTCCAGAGACTGCGGCACATCAAGCAGCTGGGGGGGACGTACCTGGTGTTCCCCGGGGCGTCTCACAACCGCTTCGAGCACTCCATCGGGTACGAGTGCACGCACATGCATCAGCCTCTGTGAATATAACCAGTGTTCTGGCATCAATCCTGCTCAGTATCTCCGTAAGATCTGTTTCTGATGGTGCTGCTCTGTGTTTGTGTGGTGCAGGGTGGGATATCTGGCCGGATGTCTAGTGCAGGCTCTTCATCAACGACAGCCCGAGCTCCTCATAACAAAGCAAGATGCTCTGTGTGTGCAGATCGCCGGCCTGTGTCATGACCTGGGTGAGTGACGTCTGGCTAGAGACCTGAGCGAGTCACATGTCCACAGCGCAAGTGACTCATGTTCCTCTCAGTCTGATCATACACGGATTGATTTAACCTCTAACCCTAACACCTCTCAACTCACACGTGTCAGTGATTACGAATAGATGTAATGAAACGGGACAAATTTAGTCTTGACAAACTATGTATCATTATAAAGATCTAATCCTCAAGCATCGACGACAGATCGCTGTTTTTTGTGAGGCGATTGGATGAAAGATAGGCGGAAGAGAGTATATTTGAATTTGGCGCCCCCTCGTGACGCACCTGTCAGCTGATGGAGGCGGAGCTTACAGCCATTGCCTTTTCCTTTCTTTGTTTTATTTTTCGACAGTGTTATATATGTGAGAGTGTGTTTTGTTGAATGTGAATGTATCTGCATGATTACCCTCTGTTTGAGTTAGGGATGCACCAAAATTACAATCCTTGGCTGAAACCCAAAAAGAGGAAACCAAGGCTGAAAACCAAACACCAAAATAAATTATGCCATTTATTAGTACCATGGCATTTATGGCTATGACTGTATACTAACTTTACTAAAACCAAGGCATTGTAATTTCATAAATTAATATTAAAGTTTCATGTAATAAATTACTTATAAATTAAGCAAATGTTTATTTATGACATTGCAACAATGCACAGTATAAAATAAAATTCAAACTAAAATGTTTAACTTGACCCCACTCATGTGCATATGAAATAATAATGTTCTCTCACAAAAACCAAGTGCATTTGAAAGTTGTCTCTGTAGGACTATTACGAGAAAGAGCATTAGTTGTCCAGTAGGAAAGAGGGGATGGGGACTTCAGACAGATGAGCATCTAGCTGTTGAGCTTGTCATCTGCCTGACATCTGACACATATTTGAGAGAGTGCATTTAAATAGGCCCAGGGCATAAACATTTAGAGCTGAAACAACGAATCGATTTAATCGATTAAAATCGATTATTAAAATAGTTGTCAACTAATTCAGTAATCGATTCGTCGCTAAATAAATTTTATTTGCCATAAGCGGCTCATTTCGTGCATATTTCAAATCTGCGGCGACCAAAGTGTGGCAGTAATGAGCCACCGGAGGTTTTACTCAGCCAGTACAGCAGGTGAAGTAGCGAATAGCCAATAGCTGGCCTCGTTTTATGTCACGTGCTTCCCGAACAGCGTCTCTGCAGCATTCAGCGGGAAGTGGGAGTACTTTACTTTGAGCCTTCAAAATGAAGAGTAACCTGTAAACTCTGCACTACTGAACTGTTTAAGGGGCCGTTCACATATCGTGTCTTTTGCGTGCTCAAGTTCGTTATTTCCTATTTAGGCGCGCAGTATGCACTCTCTTAATGGAAGCGACGCGGTCACGACACGCACGCGGTGCGATGCGCCCGTTTTTCCAGGCGCGTCCACACCGCATCCATTTATCCTTTGCTGAAATTTCCGGGTCTTCATGGAGAGGGCACGTCATGGAGAGAGCACGTCATAGTTGCTTAGCAAAGGCAGACGCCTGGTTGCTTAGCAAAGGCAGGGGCGCTTCTGCCTGAGCGCTTTGGAAAGGAGGAGAAAGCGGCGCGACTAGCGTTTTCCACGCGTTTTTAGGTGCGATATGTGAACGGCCCCTAAGAATTTTATTTGTGCAGATTCTCCAGTACAAGGTTGTTTGCAAATGTTTAGTCGTAAAAGCTGATAACATTGCTTTTTAACAGTTAACATTTAAAGCTTTACAAACATGTTATGTGATCAGTTTGTCGTTTACCAGTACATAATTCAGACTTGCAGCCTAATTATGACTGAATGAGAGAGGTAAATGTTTGAGTATATTTAAAATGCACTTCTTTTCTAAGTATTCACTGCTCTTTTTCACACAGCAGGTTTTTTTGTGTGTGTCCCAATTTTTTTTTTCTGGACAACCTTCTGATGGATTTTACTTTAAATTGTGAGTTCCATTCAGGTTTCATGCCATTGGCACTTTTTTTTCGAAGGATTGTTTACAATTTCACAGCATAAGCTATAAAGCTTTTTCCCAGTAAATAATAAAATACAATGCACTGCAATTTTATTCTGTTTTATCCTTATACTTCGTGAAAATATGTTCTCAAAGATTCCTTAAGCTTTGTTTGGGATGTTAAACTACTTTAGGAGCTCTAAGGACTGCCATGGTGAAAACAACATTTGAAATCTCCTTGTGAATTTTGCTAGAGTATGGGTCAGTGTTTTGATTGCAGAAGAGTTCGACAAAGGATTACTAACATAATAAAACAACTCCAGGTATATTTTTGATGAGGATATGACAATGCAAAATGGTTAAAATCTCTTAAAAATCTATGCTGAATGATAAAGACCCTTTATTAATAATTTACTTGGGGAAAAAATGGAAAAAACTAAAATATAAGTACATAAACCGATTAATCGATTAATCGTAAAAAATAATCGACAGATTAATCGATTATCAAAATAATCGTTAGTTGCAGCCCTATAAACATTTTTCTCAAATTAAAAACTATATCTAGCAGAAACATGGCTACCTGTAAAAGACCATGTTCTTTTAAATATTTTGTCATACAGAATCGCATTTTTGTTCATTTCATGCCCAAACACTATTTTAAACCACGAGAAGAATATGATACAAATACTCAGTAGTGGTTTAAAGTGAGTTTAAAGTAAAAGTGTACTATTAATCTTTTGAATTGTGACATTTAGTTTGATGATACCTGTTGCTCTAATCCAGATGCACCATTAAAAAGCAAAGTACACGTTTGACCAGAACAATGTAAACCGATCAAACGTTAAACATGTGTATTAATGTATGTAGATGTAAATGTACACTAAACAAACTTTAAATGTTGTGCACAAACGTATGTAGTAGAAAAACATTCACAGGAAAAACAAGTTAAAAAAATAACTATTTCGGTGAGGTGTGGACTAGGGAGGTTTTAGTCGGGCTGAGAGATCTGTTCTTGTCTGTTCTGTTCCTCATCGCCTGTACCAGCTTCCCCAGGACGTAGAGAGAGGTTTGACTGAAAGCAGTCGTTTGAGCATCTTCCTCCCTCCTCCAGGCCGCTTCCTGCTCCCGTGCTCCCGGCCTCATCTAGCTCCCTCTGTGTCCGGTTCAGTTCCTGCTGTTCAGTATCAGCACCTGCACCTCTCTTAAAACAGCAAGATGCTCCTGATGGTGCATGCCCCCTTTCCTCTTGCCTGGACACACAGAAAGAAAAGTTATAATTGTGATTTTTTTTCTAAAGGTTTTTGCTAAAATCAAAAATTATTTGAGTTATATTTGAGTAATTTGAGTTAAAATAAAGCTTATCACATATCATCGATTAATTTCTGAAAGAACTGTTCATTACAGTGGGAACTAATCAGAGTTACAGTATTTCTGGTGAGCAACAGGATTGTGTAAGGTCCAGGCACTCGGCCCAAGGAAGGTGCACGTAGAGTTATTCAATTTAGGTTAAACTCAGATCTGACTCCATTTTACTATGACCTCGAATTTAGGTTGGAATGCAAATCGGTTGTACCTCTGTTTCTAAATAGTAGGCCTATTCTTCTGACATTGGATTATTCTGGTTAAACTCTTTAGTTTATATTAACTCATTCATTCGGGTGCTCATGTCTCACAAGGATTCAGCGTAATCTACTAGAGTCGATAATTACAGAGTAAAACAGAATAAAATCAAATCTAACAATTTATTAACAGTCAGGTAAATATGTATTTTGCCAATTACATATCCAATTGAAACACATCAAATCATATCAGTACAAAAGATCAAATTCTCAAAGATGAATCTACAAGTAATATATGCATCCCTGACCTTAGACACACACCACACTACAGTCTTTCTGGCTACAGAATCGCCCTGATCCTCTTGCTGCAATCCTTTAATACCTCAGACCGAGACCAACATCCCCCGAGATGGAGACAGAAACTAACAATTGGAATTTGCATATGCAACCTTTTGAAATGCCATTGCGACCCAAATTTTTATGGGGTCGTAAATGTATCACTGATTATTTTTTTACCTACTAATGTGTAATGCTATGTTTTAATATGAGCATTTATTAAAATAGAAATGTGTATTTTAAGAATACGTTTTATAACGTGCTCCGAGCATTCAACACGTCAAGTTGGCTTGAAGAAAAAGAGCGAAAAGTGAAAGAGCTCAATTCAGCAGCGCGGTGTTCTGGTGTTCAGGGAGCAAGCAGAGACACGTCTCAAAGTCTTCTTGCTTTTGTACCGACAACAAATACATACTAAATATGTCGAAATACCAGTCTTGGAAAGTGTGTTCGAAAAAGTCTGTAGTTATGTCTTCAGTAAAGAGTTGCAAAGAAATCGGATGTGTATCATTATAATGGATGCGTTTGTCTCTTAAAGTGACCGCGCCTTATTTACTAGCTCTGCTGTCAGAGTCTTTAATGTATGAAAATGAAAGTAAATCACTCACTGCTCTTGACTGAATTACCTTGTAGTACAAGAATTTATCCAAAGTCAATCCAAAAATAAGATAGAATTGTTTTACTGGTGGGTGCAGGCCACTAGTTCATTTATGTAAGTGAGTATGGCAAAATAGTGATCTGTGAAATATTATACCCAAACATTCTTTATACTGCAGGCTACCAGTGAAACTGATTAAAAAATAATAATAATTAGGGACCTGCCCATGTTTTGCTTAAGTGTTTGTTTCTTTAATTGTTAATGCAACCTTTTCACACCACAGACTGAACCAAATTAAGCATGGCTTGCTTATTAACTGTTCAACAAAGTATTGATAGTTGTGTAAATGTTGTCACACTGACAGATGTCTGAAGTTTTGGTTGATTCAATTAAATATCTTTTTATCAAAGTTATCCGACATTATCAAGATGAATTAATGAGTTATTGTCATATTTTATTACCAGTTTCTAAACTACAGCAAATAAACTGTGATTATGTGAGAAACGTTGAAGGTGTCTGAATACATTTTGGTTTGATTGTGTATTTTATTTTACAGTGAAGACTATGCAGTGCTATTTTAAATTAACAAAAACAAACTTAAAAAAATGTAATCATTGTGTAAATAGCATAAATAAATAGAATGAACATACAGTACAAATCAAACCATTTTAAACAGGGTCCACTGTACACCCTGCACCGGGGTCCCTCTAACCCCAGCTACAAGACGGAGCAATGCACTGTGTGTACTGTAAGAAACAGAACAAGTAAAACAAAAAGCACATCTGTATGCAATACAGTTTCATTATTGTTCATTATTATCAAGAGCAACTTACTATAAATAATTTGGGCGACCAAATCATGTTATGCGTCAGTAACTGAAAAAGTTATTTGCATAATTGCCACTAGTGGAAAAAGTTAGTGTAGTTCCCTAATAAAGGGAGGAAAGGACACTCCCATCACAGTAATCACGATATCTCTTGACTCTTCAGATCTGTATTATCTTCTAATCTACTTTTGTGAGAGTGAGACCATTGTACCAGTTGCACTGAGACATTTCCAATGATACTAAACATGAGTGTTAGATCACTTGCATTGACATTTTCATGTAATCATTTTGAGCAGACTGAGTAGAAGGAAGAATGGGTGAAGGGATTTATAATGAAACAAATGGCCAGAAGGGGAGGAGGTCTCCTGCTCCTCCACTCTGTGGGGTGTCTCCAAGATGCCCGTGTATGTTTGTATTGTCTGTTTCTCAGGAGATCAAAGTATCTCAGGGTCTTTCATCCTTACAATTTCATGATACATCACGGCTTTCAAAACGACATAAGAAAAAGATTAGGTAAGCTTAGTCTAAATATATGATCTGTAACATTAAGTGTTTGTCATATATCATACCTGGTAGCACACCTGCTGGAGGCTGCTATCACCAGTTGGGACGTTGAGGCATCACTGCATGGAGAAAGTGCTAACGAGTCAATCGTAGACTGTGCATCTGAAACAAAAAGTTTGTACAATGTTGGTTAATGCACAAATTACAGCAACACAAATCAAACTAGCAACAATAACAAATCCAGAACATTTAAATAATAATGGAATAGGCATACAAGTAAAAAAACAAAATAAAGCTTTACAGTATAGATGGTCAATAAAGTGAAGCTTTCAAACTTAATATATTGTACACAACTTTACATACCATCCTCGATTGTGTTGTCCAACAACGAGGTGTCCGAGTCCAGGGCACCCTCTCTCCCACTGCTCGCAGGTCGACTTCCGTAGATAGCCTCCATTTGGTCGAGCCACTTCCACGTTCTTCTGTTTGCACCACTCCGGCCGTTGTGATCCTTTATTGCTCGGTAGTCACTTTTTAGTTTTTATAATTTGTCCCTACACTGTTTGTAGGTCCTGTGGTAGCTGTGTGTGGCTAAGAGCTGTGCTACTTCTTGAACACTTTTTCATTCCGTGTCGCCCCATCCAGCTTTTTTAAATATTTTACATTATATTTGACTCCCCGTGGGGACCCGAGGTAGAATAGGTCCCTAGCACCCCCTTGCTGTTCGTAAAAGGCGACAAATGGGGCAACTTGTTAGCCGTGAGTTGCGACTCGTGTCTGTGGAGGAAGAAGTCCTGGCATTTGAGGAATGTGATTAGCTGTGGCTTTTACAGGACCAACACAATGCTTTGGTTCCAACTTCATATAGACGAGCGGTTGGAGGAGCCCGATCCAACCAAGCGGCTAGTCATGACGTGCCCTGGGTAGATATTGGCAATTAAACCAGCTATATGTTTTTCTTCCCTGAAGGCGGTGGCAAAGGGTTAATCAAGCAATTTGAACATCAGTTCTTTTTGCAAGAGTATATCATCCTTGTATTCCTGATGCGTATCTGCAGGAGTTGGGCTCCGAGGCGGGTGGGGAGCAAAGATGATGAAACAAGATAAAAAAAGAATATGGCTAACAAACAATCCTCAAAAAGGCGAATATTGGAACAAAATTTGGATGATGACAAACACTGGATGTGAATTGCTAAAAAAAAAAAAAAGATCACTGGCAGAGGTTTATCCTTTTAGAATCTCTTTCAACGGAGAAAGTACTTACAAAGTTATCCCCATTTGCTATCCAAAAGGGAATCTCAGGAATTGCAGGAACTGTTAAGGATGTTAGAAAGTTGAGATCAGGTCAGATTTTGGTCAAATGCTCAAAAAAAGCCCATGCTGATAATTTGTTTATTGTTCCAATAAAAGCCACCTTCCATCCATATCTCAACAGCAGTAGAGGAATAATTAGAGCAAGAGAACTTCAGGATATGGATGAATCTGAAACAACCACAGAATTAACACAAGAAGGTGTTACAAGTGTAAAGAGAATTTCAATCTGAAAAAGAGATCAAATAATAAAGACTGGCACATATATCTTGACTTTCAACAAATCCCAACCACCAGAAGGGATCCGTTTAGGATATCTGAGAGTCCCCGTTGTTATTTTTATCCCAAATCCTCTAAGATGCTTCAACTGTCAGAGATTTGGTCATAGTTCTGCTAGCTGCAATAACAAGTCTATTTGTCATAATTATCAAAATGCAGGAATTGCACAGGTGATTGTCCTTCATGGATAAAAGAAAAAGAAATTCAAAAAGTGAAATGTCTTAAAAGAGTGAACTATGCAGATGCTTGGAAAGAGGTTGAAAAGCTTCCTATTTTTCAGTTTGAGAAATCCTTTGCTGCAGTGGTTTTACCGACCAAGCAAGAGGCTGAGTGCCAAACTGATCTGACCTGGTTAACAAGAGAAAAACCACAGTTAATCAGTAAAACCTCATCTTCAATCAAAAAGAAAACACAAAGCACCCAAACTTCTAGTCAAACACAAACTGAAACAATTGAAGACCAAAGTGTATGGCGTCGATTCAGTGCCATTATTATCCGAGCGTGTGTGTGTGCGTGCATCATTACAGTCTGTAAAATATGTGTATCTCTTATTACAAGACTGCAATCACTAGCAATCAGAAGAATTCCAGTTAATCAAGTATCTACAAAAGATCTACTCTATAAACAATGCATTAAATTACATTAAAGACAAAAATAAATTAAACAAGCAAATGAAATGATTACTCGCATCTGGTCCACTGATGAAGTTATGGGTCAAGTGAATTATTAATCATTTTCTAACAGGCGTCGAATACTGACTTTAGGAAAAGGGGAATAACCAATGACATTTGAGATAACTAAAACAGCAAGCCCCGCCCCACGACTGACAAAAATAACATTGTTCGCGCGAGCAGAGGTGAGATGATCGAGCGCGAGGATATCAGGGGGCAAGGAACTCGACCGGAAGTTGAAGTCGGCTGCGTGTTGCCATCTTGTAGCAGAACTTCCCTTGCGTTAGTATTCCCATTGACAGCGAATAACTTTACATCTGAGGCGTTTAAAGACTCCGTTTGTCCATTATTTATTTCTAAAGATACACGACAATGTATAAAGTGCTCCATTACCTTCTATGTTACATTATGGCCCCGTAGAAACAGTTTTTGTAAAAAATAGGCTAACGATTGCGTCATAACCACTCTGCTCTCTGTCGCATTACCGTACAGACAGGAGGAGAAGCTCGCAGGCAATTAACTTAATATGGCGTACTGGCGTTACATTTTAAAATACTATACAAAATAATTAATCAGAATACTTACTCCTGCTCACTCACGCCAAAGAACTCCCCGCTCAAGCTCGCCGTCTCTGCAAGATTAACGATGGCAGTTTGCACGCACAGCTACTAGAAGATTTACATCTGGCAGACAGGTTGCTGACGTCGTCAAGCTTCGTTTGAGTCTGCGCGTCAGAAACGGAAGTGCTAAAAAACGCTAAAAATGGGCTTCACTTGTCTCAATTGAGTTCCAATGGGGTCGCTGTGTCCATTTCTTTTACTGTCTATGGAGGATATGGGGAATGACCATGCGCGCGCGAGAGTTTGAAATGAGCTCGCGAGCTCCCGTTTCTTCGCATCCGATTCAGTTTTCCTCTCGCTTAAACCATTTAGCGCGCGCGCCAGCATCAGCTGTGCGCTCGGTTATTATTGGCATTGATTTGCCGTCATAAAAGTGTAATAGTGGAGATTCCCATGACCTCAAAAGGAAAGAAGTCACAGCACAGCACAAGAGCTCAACAACAAAAGTTTAGCCAGGAGAATAGATTACAGAAAGCTGACTCCCTTAAAGAGGTAAACATGGCGGAACCCACAATTTCCCGCAGTCGGAGCTCCTCTCCTAAAAGTAGGAGTAAAGGCCAAGTACTGGTTTTACCAACATAATTAATACTATTAATACATAATTAATACTACAGTATTATTCAGTGGGACAGTTGTGGAGCAAAGGCAAATTTTGAAGAACTTCAACGACTAGTTATGATTCTCAGCCTTTTTGCTTTTTGCCTCCAAGAAACTCGTTTGTCACCAGACAGTCCTTTGTCTTTGAAAAAGTTTGTTAGCTTTAATGCATATGGTCCAAACATACATCGACCTTCTGGTGGCTCAACTATATTAATTCAATTTTAAATCAAGACATGATCAAGTTGTCTTTACTAGGTGTAGACTGGGGCATTCAAGACTTACCCATGGGTTTTATTAATAGGCGAAGTTCCTCCTTTATGTCTTTCATGTAAAGTTCCTTTGACTATCAAGCATATTTTGTTGAATTGTAATTTTTATGATGCTGCTAGAAAACGCTTTTATTCAGAAACATGCTTGCATGGAATATTTGAAAATGTACCACCTAAATGTATTTTAGATTTTCTATCTTATGTTAAGTTGAAATGTTTTATATAATGTAAATCTTATGGATGATACTGAACCTTTTTGCCATGTAAATAGCCATGAAGCTAACATGGCGTAAAAAACGTAATAAACAAACAAACATTATATTTGACAGCCCTGCCTCATACTGCTTTGTAATTTGAACACAAACCAGGAATGAGGCCAGTGACTGGACATTTTTCAGGATTCATATGGGTGAATTGGGTTTCACGACCGCTAAACGAAGAGCAAGTGTTAATGGCTTTATTGGGTTTGCATCTTCATTCTTTAAAATAGCGTTTTGTCTTTTGTTCAGGTCATGGCCCCTTTTCTCATATGTTTGATGGCATGTTCATCCCTAAAGTTCGACCTGGTGAGAAATGGAAGGTAGGTGTGTTAAAATCACCCCCAGCGTAAAACAATGCATGTGATTCTCTAGCCTCAGCTTGTGTTGGTCTGTGCACCGTTAGTAATCCTCAAGGGTCTCATAGCTGACCCTGGGTGTGGCGTTCTCTTGCACCTGAGGTAAGTGATGGGGTTGACACACAGATGACAAACACAGCACATCTGTCCTGTAGCTCTGTGGTCTTCTTCTGTTGGCCTGTAGATCTGATCAGCACGTTTGGTTTCTACAGCACGAGATGGCCTCGGTTCAGATGTTTGACCACCTGGTGAGGGTCAACGGTCTGGAGGAGGTCATGGTACACCACGGGTTGACTCTTCCCAACGACCTGATATTCATTAAGGAGCAGATCGCCGGACCACTGGAAAACTCGGTCTTAAACCGCTCGGTACGTACACCTGCTGCCTCCTGTAAAATACATCTATGACAAGCCATCGCTTGACATCGCACACTCGTTTCTGTACAGCTTTGATATTGCTGTTCAAGTCATGTCACCTTTATTTATATAGCACTTTAAACAAAATACATTGCGTCAAAGCAACTGAACAACATTAATTAGGAAAACAGTGTGTCAATAATGCAGAATGATAGTTAAAGGCAGTTCATCATTGAATTCAGTGATGTCATCTCTGTTCAGTTTAAATAGTGTCTGTGCATTTATTTACAATCAAAACTAAATCAAATACTTACGTGAATATAACTCTTTCATCCCACTCTTTCCAAACCATTTTATAAAGTGTTATTGTTGGAAATAAGGTGACAAAGACCTGATACCAATGGTTCAGTTGTGTCATTTACTCAGTTTCCTTGTTCTGGGGGGCACTGTATTTGTCCATACTGGAAAGCTTACAAGTAGCAGGATAGTAAACCTTACACTGGTTTAATCCAAGACTGCTGAAGCCATGTGGACACTTGATATGAAGAACAGACTGAAATCAAAGTCAAAATCCAGCCTCATTGCTAGTGTTATTCACTATATTTGATTTGGGCTCTGTTCCCCCATCGTGGCTTCAGAAACCACTGCAGCTGTGTGGATTACATCTAGTGTTTCCTGAAAGGTTTGCAAGCTGTGTGTTAATGACTCCTCTGCTCTAGTAAAGGTAACATGCAGCATTATTCTTCTGACCCTGCAGTGGCCATATAAGGGCCGGCCGATGGAGAAATCCTTCCTGTACGAGATCGTAGCTAACAAAAGAAACGGCATTGACGTGGATAAGTGGGATTATTTTGCCCGGTAAGATGATTTGCACCAAGCTATTAATGATGCTTTGTGTGTTGCTAACTGAAAGTGTTCTTTTGGACAGCGATTGCTACCATCTCGGCATTCAGAACAACTTCGACTATCAGCGCTTCCTCAGATTTGCACGAGTGTGTGAAGTGAGAGGAAAGAAGCACATCTGCACCAGAGACAAGGTACATTGTGCAGTTATACCGACTGTACATTCATTGATTTCGTTTATTGTACAGTGCTCGACTGATTTCAGTGCTCGTTCTTTTTTAACTTGATTTATTACTGTTTAAACGAACAGTCCAGGGATGGAAATTAACTTTTTGTCCACTGGCCACTGTGGCTGCTGGATTTCAAAATCTACCAGCCACTCAATGTTTTTACTAGCCACTTTCTTGGTTTTAACTGGCAATGTGTAACTGCATGTGAAAATTAATACTGCAAGATCTACAATACTTAAGCAGTTTATTTAATCTCAAGTCTCAATGAAATACTGACATATTCTCTTTCAGTGATGCTCAGATGCTGCCTATCTAGGCAGCTTACTAGGTTTTGAAATGGGTCTCATCACGCCAGAGCTGTCAAACGTGTGTAGCGATACAATGTAGTTTCTACAAACAAAAATGAACAGCGTAACAACTTACTAGCCACAGAGCTAACTTCTGAAAAAGTACTTGAAGACTGGAAATAAAATGCATCCCCCGGACAGCAGTTATTACACACACGGTTTGTTAGTTTTCATATGCCGTTAAAAACAATAAGATAAACACAACCTGTCCAAAATCTAAAATGTAGCAGAATGCTGGAGGAGAATGAACTTACTGGGGTTTGACAGAGACGTGACAGTATGCGGATCTTGTATATCATGAGTGCGTGCTATAAAACATACTGTAAATCAGTGGTCCCCAACCCCCGGGCCGCGGACCGGTACCAGTCTGTGCGTCATTTGGCTGAATAACTTACATTAAAGCAGCGTTGCCAACTTCTTTCAATGGAAAGTAGCTAAACCCTGCCTGAAAAGTCCCTTGGTGTCGCTAGATGACGTCATACGGCCGTAGATAATTAGCATCTTCATAACGTAAGTGTGTCACATTGTCTTGCCTCCCTGTGTTCACGTACTGCATTTTAATGCAGCCAAATTCTCAATAAAACTGTTTTTATTACTATATTTTAATGTTTTTGTTGTCAAACAACAGAATGAATATTATAATGACTAAAACGCAGTCCATTAAGACTATATAACCAGCTCTCAAATATTTAAATCTGCACTAAAATCATACTCACGAAATTGACTAATGAAATAAAATACTCATTTACATTTACATTTACATTTATTTATTTAGCAGACGCTTTTATCCAAAGCAACTTACAAATGAAGACAGTGGAAGCAATCAAAAACAACAAAAAGAGCAATGATATATAAGTGCTATAACAATTCTCAGAATAAAAAAAGAATAGAGCAAACTAGTGTTAGAGGTCTTTACACACACACACATACAATTGCATAATTAATGAAAGGAAAATATAATACAAAAAGATTAGAAAGGTAGTTAGATTTTTTTTTTAAAGAATAGAATTAGAATATTGAGTGATTAAGTTAAAGGATCAAATAAAGATGGAAGAGATGTGTTTTAAGCCGATTCTTGAAGATGGCTAAGGACTCAGCTGCTCGGATTGAGTCGGGGATAGGGCTGCACGATATTGGGAAAAAATGACATTGCGATATTTTATTTTTCTGCGATATCTATTGCGATATGAAATATAATCAAAAAAGTTTTTCAAACAGAAATGGGGTGAGCACACTTACATTCTCATTTTAAATGATTTAAACATCGATACCATCGTGTCAATTGATTAATATGCGCAAGGGAGAGAGAGCAAGACAGCGCTTGTGTTGTTTGAAGACGGTGAGCGTGCGGCCGGGGCTCTCTCTCTCTCTTTCTCTCGCGCTCGTACAGTTAATGAATAACGGATCAACTACGACAGCCTACATCACACATCCTGCGATGTGACTATTGTGGATTTGTACATTGCGATATCGATGCTGAAACGACACATCGTGCAGCCCTAGTCGGGGAGGTCATTGCACCAGGAGGGAAGATTTAATTTAAAAGTCTGTAAAAGCTTCTTTGGGATGGCACAATCAAGCGACGTTCACTTGCAGAACGCAAGCTTCTAGAGGCACATAAGTCTGAAGTAATGAATTTAGGTAAATGGGTGCAGAGCCAGTGGTAGTTTTGTAGGCAAACATCAATGCCTTGAATTTTATGCGAGCAGCTATTGGAAGCCAGTGCAAATTGATAAACAGATGTGTGACGTGTATTCTTTTTGGCTCATTAAAAATTAATCTTGCTGCCGCGTTCTGAATTAATTGTAAAGGTTTGATAGAATTGGCTGGAAGACCTGCCAAGAGAGCATTGCAATAGTCCAGCCTGGACAGAACAAGAGCTTGAACAAGGAGTTGTGCAGCATGTTCTGAAAGAAAGGGCTTGATCTTCTTGATGTTGAATAAAGCAAATCTGCAGGATCGGACAGTTTTAGCAATGTGGTCTGAGAAAGTCAGCTGATCATCAATCATAACTCCAAGGCTTCTAGCTGTTTTTGAAGGAGACATTGAACAGTCCAGGCAACCATAGTGGCGTCTTTCTCTACCACGAACTCCGTCTTGGGGATAGTAGGTGAAAAGATAAAACAGTACTTAAGTGCACTGTTGTTGAGGACACATCTGCCTGGAACCATACAAACTGTAGCTTGTAATAAACTTAGTGACACCACTAACAAATGTACCCATCTCATTTACATAAACATTCCCTAACATCATATATACAACCAAAGTGCTAACAGGAGTACTTACATTTGACTTAAAGAACCTCAGGTTCCTCAAACCAGGGCCAAAAATACAAGAAAGCATTGTTGAGAAAGTTTCGCCATATGGTTAACACATCCTTCCTACCTCATACTTGTTCTCTTATCCTTTTTATGTTACCAGGCATCTCACATGCTAGAGTGCCCCTAGTGACATGATTAAATATTACATGTATAGAAAGCTAATGGGACCAATGTAACTGTAAAAATGTTACAAGCATAGCGGTGGAATTAAAAGCCATGTTTCTGAATGACAGAACCTAATGATGCCATGTAGACAGACAAGAGAAGTGGTCCAAGAACTGACCCCTGAGGCACCCCAGTAGTTAGATGTTGTGACTTGGACACTTCACCTCTTCAAGATACTTTAAAGGACCTATCTGATAGGTAAGACTCAGACCATTGAAGTGTGGTTACTGAGATGCCTTTTCCCAGTAGGGTTGATAGGAGGATCTGGTGGTTAACTGTGAGCTTCAACAACTGAGAGCAAGGCCGTCTCAGTTGAATGTCCACTTCTGAAGCCAGATTGGTTGCTGTCAAGGAGGTTGTTGTGTGTGAGAAATGTAGAGACTTGGTTGAACACAGCTCGTTCATGTGTTTTATTCTGTAGTTCTCTAAAAGAGATGGGTTGAGGGTGGGTTTCTTAAGGAGTAGAATTATACGAGCCTGTCTAAATGATGAGGGGAAAACACAAGTGTGGAGGGATGTGAGTGAGTGCATGTACAACTTCAGGAGAAATGGCATGAAGGAGATGAGATGGAATTGGATCAAGCGGGCAAGTAGTAGGGTGATTTAAAAATGATGAGTTTTGAGAGGACAAAGAAGTGAGGGTACTCAGGGTACTTAAAAGATAAAATTGAATGTCCAGTTTCCTCCATCTCCTCTGGCACAGCAGCAGATATTTTGATGGGTGGAAATGTATAGAGCCCATCCCAGTCCTGTGACAGTGCCTCTCTGCAGGCCCCCGGTAGAGCCGCCCACACCTCCTCCATTATTCGTCTCATGAGTCGAAGAGATCTCAACCCCGTAACACTCTGCAAAGACTGCCGTTTTCCAGTCATCACCACTTGACATACCCAGCCATCACAAAACCGCTTTCCACAGATTTAGAGGACAAAATCCTTGTTCTTATTAATGGGTTGTGGAACAGCGGTTCTCCCCTTATCCAGTCCTCGGGTTGTAAAATACCTCTATGTATAATAAATGTCTTTTTCCAAGCTGTTATCATTGACTTATAAAAATGTGTCAACTTTCAAATCCACTTCATCACTTTTCAGTAAAAAAAAGCTGTTTATCATACAATAATCCAGATGTTTTCCGCAGAAGAGCACAAGCAACATTAATCCACCCACCATTCTCCTCGTACAATAGTCTCTGGACTGATTGCAATCTAAAAGCACTTATGCTGCTTCGTACATCTATTAGGCCTTGCCCTCCTTCAATCACTGGTAGATAAAGTGCCTGCCGAGGAATCCACTTTTGACCAGACCACAAAAAGTGCACCAGTTTCCTCTGAATCTCCTTAATAAGGTCATCTGGTGGCTCAAGCACATTCAGTTTGTGCCATATACAGGCCGTCAGGATGTTTGTAATTAGGACTCTGCCTCTATAAGATAGTTCGGGCAATAGCCAGTTCCACTTAGACAACTTTCCAAGCAGAACCTCCCAGTTCTTTTCTATATATTTATCAGTGCCCAGATACACCCCCAAAACTTTAAAACCTTCCTTTCCCCATTTCAGTCCTTCATGAAGTTGAGGTGGTCCCGTACCATCCCAAGACCCCACAGCAAACCCATCACACTTTGCCCAGTTTACCTTGGCTGAAGAAGACTTTTCATAAAGGTTTAAAGTTTTAAAAAGTATCTGAATATCATTTTGACCAGAAATAAAAATATTTACATCATCTGCATAAGCAGACACAGAATACCTTAGCCCTGAATTATCTCCTGGTATCATTAAACCTTGCAACTCCTTTCTTAGCTTACACGGTAAGGGTTCTATGGCTAAACTATAAAGTTGTCCTGATAGAGGACATCTCTGCCTAATTCCTCTTTTAACAGGGATTGGACAACTCAGGCCACCTCCTATCTTAAGCATAACTGAAGCATCTTCATAAAGTATTTTTATCCAAGAAATAATATTCTCCCCAAATCCAAAGGTTTTTAAAACGGTAAAAAGGTGTTCATGACCTACCCAGTCAAAAGCTTTCTCTTGGTCAATAGATAAATAACCCACATCAGGATTGTTTCTAATAGATAAATCAATCACATCTCTCATAAGAAACATATTGTCCATTATTGTCCACCCAGGAATACAGTAATTTTGTTCACTTATCACTACAACATGCAAAATATTTTTTTGCTAACATTTAGACAAAATGTTATAATCGAGACACATTAAAGACACTGGTCGCCAATTCTTCAACAAGCCTAGGTCTCCACTTTTTGGCAGAAGTGATAACAGCCCTTTGACAGCTGTTTGGTAGATAACCTCTTTTAAAACATTCACAAAATACATTATACAAATCTTCTCCTAAAACACCCCAAAAGGCTTTATAAAATTCTGCTGGCAAACCCTCAATTCCTGGTGACTTTCCTGTAGAGAGCTGTTTGACCGCCTTCGAAAGTTCATCAAAAGAAGTCTTAAGGTCCAATGAGTTTTTTTCCTCAGGCCTTAATTTAGGAAGATCTCTTAACCCTCAAAGACCGATATAGCCACGGCTAAAAATAACTGTTGGTTTTTAATGTTTAATAAGTTTTGAACCGCTAATCCAATCTGATTGCTTTAGTTGAATGCCAAGTTTCGGAGATATCCTATTTATCTCATTTGGATATTCAGAGGCGGCGTAGTGCACTTGATTACGTCATCACATTTTGACAACATTGATTCGTCATAAGAAACCAAAGCTTTCGTTCCTCTCAGCCAAACAGAAATGATTGTTGACCCGTAGTCCCACCCCTGAGCCCAGATTGGTTCAAACTGTACCATATTCAACCAATAAGTAGTCATTTGAACTACTACTAAACATATTGCTTTTGAAATATGAACGAACACAAAGTGAAAGTAAAGTCTGTCGCGAGGGCATGGATACAAACACTAACTAACACATTTGCATGAGAAAACTCTGCTTGTGCGGCAGAACCGGAGTCTCTCAGAGACTAAATAATGTTTGCCAAGAAAGTCGCTTGATTTGTCGCTAGTCCCTTTTTTGGAAAAAGTCGCTAAGCTGGTCTGAAAAGTTGCTAAGTTTAGTGACAAAGTCTGCATTAAAGCTGCAGTCGGTAACTTTTGGCTCTCGCGTCTGGTGGACAAACATTGTAGCTTGAACTACATCTGTTTACATCTATGGCGAGTCACATGGGTACTGTGCTACTCTGCAGCGTTGACGACCCCAACCAGAATAAAATAGTCTGAATATAAACACTAATTATAGGTGTACTGTAGTGATTCAGAATAAGACCAAAAAAACGGTTTGGGAAATGGATTCATGATGTAGCTAGCTCGCTCATTATATATTATTCATGTTATGTTGTTGACGCAATGTTACGAGGACACTACTAATAAAGTTGCATACGAATACACAGTGAATTCATGTTTATGATTATATGTACAATATACCACAGTTTTTATGCCAGTCGTATCATTTTATTTTGTTGTATTTATCCGTCACACTTTAAAGTCCTGTCTGTGAAATTGTCTGACATTAAACCGGTCCTTGGTGCCGAAAAGGTTGAGGACCGCTGCTGTAAATAACCAACAAATATATCACTCCACCAGCAGCACTAACTTCAGCTGCAAACACTGTACTGGGAATAACGCCGCTGTTTCGAGCCCAGTTTACACCGCCAGAGCTGCTTCGGATGATATTACTCTTTATTGGGTGTTGTACACACCCAGAAGAATCATCTGTTTCCTGTGGTCTTGTCCTGGTGCTCCTCTGAGACAAGGTCTTTACAGGGGATCTGTATCTGGGGCTCTAGTTGTCCTGGTCTCCGCTGTCTTTCAGGGCAGTAGAGGTCCTTTCTAGGTGCTGATCCACCATCTGGTCTGGATACGTACTGGATACAGGTGACTGCAGTGACCCTCTGATCTGGATACAGACTGGATCTGGTGGCCACGGTGACCTCGGAATAAGAGAGAAACAGACAAATATTAGCGTAGATGCCATTCTTCTAATGATGTAGAAAGTACGGTGTTATGTGAAGTGTTTCCGGTTCCGGTTTACCTAATTAATGCAGCCTAAAAATCCTTTAACGGATTAGTAGAGGTCCTTTCTAGGTGCTGATCCACCATCTGGTCTGGATACGTACTGGATCCGGGTGACTGCAGTGACCCTCTGATCTGGACACAGACTGGATCTGGTGGCTACAGTGACCTCGGAATAAGAGAGAAACAGACTAATATTAGCGTAGATGCCGTTCAGCTCCAGTAGACCTACGTGATATGGTTTAAAATCTGCTCAGGGAGAGTTGAGGTGTTCTTTCGGGCATTTGGTTAAGGTGAGTTTACAGCAGAGGACGCATGTCGTCTTATCTGCCGGCTTACAGCAGTGCTACTGGACTAAAGGGGCAGCAGTGGCTCAGTGGTTCATGTAGGTTGTCTACAAACCGGAAGGTTGGTGGTTCAATCCCCGGCTCCACCTGACCAGGTGTCGAGGTGTCCTTGAGCAAGACACCTAACCCCAGCTGCTCCCGACGAGCTGGATGTGCCTTGAATGGCAGACACCGCAGTCGGTGTGTGAATGAGTGAGTGAATGTGAGGCAAATTGTAAAGTGCTTTGGATGGCCATGTGGTCTGTTGAAAGTGCTATATAAACGCAGTCCATTTACCATTTAAATGGTGTCTCTCTCCATAGCGATGACTCTTTACTTCAGTGTCTGCTCAGTGTTCTGTAGCGCAGCTGCCGAGCATCCCATGAAAACAGCAGCTAGCATTCAGACACCTGAAAGCACAATATGCTTTTTTCTTGTTTGCTGGAAGGTTGTGGTTGGTTTGAAGTCCAAGTTTCTAAAGAGTTCATCACTCATAATATAATTTATAAGCACATGGCTTTTTTACTACTTGGGAGACGTGAAAATGATAATGATATTTAAACTCAAGCCAAATCAAATATCTTGTGACATTCAATGACATTTTTTAAATTATATATGGGCTAATATAGGTGAAAATGCTTATGCTTCTCAGTAAAAAAAATTAATCTTCGTAATAAACGTTAAAGTAATGACTTGTAAATTTGCCAGCACTCATTGCTGTTCTTGTTGTGCAGCATTGCAACAGATATATTTCAGATAAGAACCCAGTGCCAGTCATGATGAGGTTAAAACCCTCTGCAGTCGATTAACGCAGATACGCATTATGAGGCATTTTCTCCTGATAACCCCGAATGACTGAATAAGCCATCGTATTGTACATCGCGATTCCAAAATAAATGTTTCTGCACGTGGCCAAATATTACAGTTTAATGGATTTAAACATTGTTTAATCAAGCTGTAAAGTGAAACGTCACCAGGCCGCTGGCGCCCTCTGCAGATACTTGTTTTAATACACAGTGTACTTAAGTTATGTTCATGTTACATATAGGCATATTACATTATGTATTTTAACAGTGTTGTTCAGTACAATCTTGTAATTTCTTGGTTTTGATGTTTTATTTGAGCCAATTATTATTGCCTCATTGTTAGTTTACATATAAATAGTCATACTAAAGCCTGGTTTTCACTAAGGTCTGTTTGTTACTAAATAAATAAATAAATTAGGATTACTCCGTTGTCATAATAATCATTAGATTAATTGATTCCCAAAATAATCATTAGTTACAGCCCTAGATTACTTAAAATATTTCTAAATACAACTGCATTGTTTTACTTTTTGTAATAAAAAGACAAACATTTTATTGAAAACTTCTTAAACAGTATTCAAATATTGTCACATTCAAGTATCTGTACTTCCATCTCATGAGCTAGTGTATTGATACACCCCTAGTGTCGAGAAGCGATGATAAAGCTCATAATTAAAGTGTATGATACAGCTTTCATTCTGCAGGTCAATCATATATTCATGTAAAAGAAAATCAGTTTGAATAAAGAAAGCAATAACTTTGCCATAGTATCCTTTCAAATGTTTAAGTTGTCACAGTCATTGCATGCTCCGCTCCGTCCCGTCCCCGGAAGAAAGTCCAGGCTCAGGATTTATTTTGCTTTAACCCCTGCGTATGGCGCAGAACAACCATTCCTGTAACACGAGTAGCACATTGATTTGTTTCTTTTCTCATTGTAATGTTAATCCAGTATATTAGAAAACTAAAGGAGTGCATGACCTCCGGTGGCTCGACAGCTTCTCTGTGTAACGCCAACATTTCTAAAGCTGTTATTTGTTCAGGTTCAGAGGGGGTTTTGTATCAGTCAGAATTTCAAAGAAATAAAAAGCCTTTCAATTTTGCTTTTTTGTTTTTTTTTATGTTTACAGGAAGTTGGCAATCTCTATGACATGTTCCACACTCGTAACTGCCTCCATCGCCGGGCGTATCAGCACAAAGTGGGCAACATCATCGAGACCATGTGTGTATTAGCCTCATTTAACAGCACATTGTCATGCTTTCAGCCGGACTGAAGTGTTCTGTCATGCTTGTCTTGAATCAGGATTACGGAGGCTTTCGTAAAAGCTGATCCTCATATTCAGATCCAGGGCTCTGCTGGGAGGATCTTCAGCATCTCTTCAGCTATAGAAGACATGGAGGCCTACACCAAACTCACAGGTGTGTCCCGGTCCAGGAGTTTAGGCTCATTTAGCTGCATTCATCTGCATCAGTCTAACAGAAGTTTTAACATGTTATTTTCCTCCAAAGGTGATTCATTGATTGCTGTGTTAAATAAACAGCCATAATTACTGTGTTTGTTAATCTGCTGGCTGAACCCAACAACCTCAGGTTTCATTATCATCTTTGTGCTTCGTTTTTACCAAAATGCTATTTTCTTATTTATGCTGCTCTCTTGCAAATTTGCTGAAATAAAATTTATCAATTTAAAAAAAATAAAAATAATAATCAGATCAAATATTTGAAGCGAAGAGATGCTGAAGGATGATTGTAGAAAATCCTATGTATATGATATCATTTATTTGATGCACATTCAGTAAAGACCCAGTGCTCCACATGATGGGCATTTGGCATGTGTATTTGAATGTTGATAGCATTGAAATGCTGTCTGTGCTTGTGAGGGTCATTATGAGGGCCACAGTAAGGCCTTTGGCATGGATTAATGCACTTATAAAATCTTTTTAGCAGCATGATTTTGTGCTCTGACATGTCAAAGTGTTAGTGCTGTGCTATGTGAATATATTCACACACCGGTCCTTTATTGCAGGATTAGAAAGCATATGGCTAAATGTTACACCCTGATATTGTGATGAAATGAGGGATTGTGTCCTGTTTCAGATCACATATTTGAGCTGATTCTGTACTCGTCTGCGCCGGAGCTGTCTGAGGCACGAGCCATCCTAAACAACATCGTCTGCAGACGACTGTACAAGTGTGTGGGTCAGACCACAGCCGAGACGCACGTGGACGCCTCACAGGTCAACCACAAATAATAAAGCTGACTTTCAGTGGATGCACATAAATGATGGGAGCACTTTAAAAGTGTCCTCGTTTGTTTTGAAGATGAACAAAAGAATGAACTGTTCATGAGCCTTTGTAAGAGAAAGGTCTTGGAAAATATCAGTTTTGTCTTTATAAAAAGATGGTAGATCCAGCTGATAAAGGAGCAAAGTGACTGAGTTGTTGATTAGATAACTGGTATAACTTCTCTGATCTTTTGCAGGAGAAGCTGCTTGACTGGGCAAAGGAAGTCGCCGGTTCAAAGCCCAGTGGCACAGATGCCAACCTGACTGCGGAGGACTTTGTAGTTAGTGTACGTTCAGATTTAACTGCTACAAGCTGTCAGATCCCAACACCCCAGCACCATAATACTCAGAGCTGCTTCTGCTTACAGATGATACATAACCGGGCAGTCAGATGACATGAAAAACTGACACTTCCCATGAATTTCAACCCAACCGCTCAGATTATAAACCATTATTATAAGCTTACTGTTGTAAAGGCAAGCAGACACTTTTGAATACTGATTTTTATTTTAAATATATGTGATTTAAATGGTTCATGGAATGGCAGGATGTGAAATCGCCCATTTATCAGTTAACATGAGCTTACAAAAGCGTGTGTAATTAAAGGATCAGCCAAGCTCTGTTCAAAGGGTCTGATCTAGCTTTTTCACTTTCAACTTTAGTCTGTAATGTTGCTGTTTGAGCATAACAAAGATCTGCAAAGTTACAAATCTTAAAGTCCACTTCAAACCCAGATATTTTATTTAACAGAAAAAACTTAACAACTATAATGAATGACTCATTTGGACTACAATGCATGTTTTCTTAGATTTGTGATATCACAAATATTGACGAATGGGACGAGACCTAGTTGAGCTGCACTAGAGAAGGCGTTGACTAGTGTTATCACTATGTGAGAGACATTTTTTTGTTATTATTGTCTGGGTTTACATCGCGTTCAAATTGATTTGATATTGACGCAATATTTAAACTGAAGCTGGCAGGTGGCTATGATAAGGGGCATGACATTTCCTGACCAGACACTGTGCTGCCAACCACAGCACACACTGGCCCCGCTGACCAATCACAGCACACACTGGCCCCGCTGACCAATCACAGCACACACTGGCCCAGCTGACCAACCACAGCACACACTGGCCCCGCTAACCAATCACAGCACACACTGGCCCCGCTAACCAATCACAGCACACACTGGCCCCGCTAACCAACCACAGCAAACACTGGCCCCGCTGACCAATCACAGCACACACTGGCCCCGCTGACCAATCACACACTGGCCCCGCTAACCAATCACAGCACACACTGGCCCAGCTGACCAATCACAGCACACACTGGCCCCGCTGACCAATCACACACTGGCCCCGCTGACCAATCACAGCACACACCGGCCCAGCCGACCAATCACAGCACACACTGGCCCAGCTGACCAATCACAGCACACACTGGTCCCGCTGACCAATCACACACTGGCCCCGCTGACCAATCACAGCACACACTGGCCCAGCTGACCAATCACAGCACACACCGGCCCAGCCGACCAATCACAGCACACACTGGCCCCGCTGACCAATCACAGCACACACTGGTCCCGCTAACCAATCACAGCACACACTGGCCCCGCTGACCAATCACAGCACACACCGGCCCAGCCGACCAATCACAGCACACACTGGCCCCGCCGACCAATCACAGCACACACTGGCCCCGCTGACCAATCACACACTGGCCCCGCTGACCAATCACAGCACACACTGGCCCCGCTGACCAATCACAGCACACACCGGCCCCGCTGACCAATCACAGCACACACCGGCCCAGCCGACCAATCACAGCACACACCGGCCCAGCCGACCAATCACAGCACACACCAGCCCAGCTAACCAATCACAGCACACACTGGCCCAGCTGACCAATCACAGCACACACTGGCCCAGCTGACCAATCACAGCACACACTGGCCCCGCTGACCAATCACAGCACACACCGGCCCAGCTAGCCAATCACAGCACACACTGGCCCAGCCGACCAATCACAGCACACACCAGCCCAGCTAACCAATCACAGCACACACTGGCCCAGCTGACCAATCACAGCACACACTGGCCCAGCTAACCAATCACAGCACACACTGGCCCCGCTGACCAACCACAGCACACACCGGCCCAGCCGACCAATCACAGCACACACCGGCCCAGCCGACCAATCACAGCACACACTGGCCCCGCTGACCAATCACAGCACATTTCGTATTTTAGAAGGCAGGCCTTCATTTGATGCAGGAGCCGTTCATGCCAAAATATTACAAATACTGTGTTTTTTGATCAACCTAGTCTGAGACCCTATTCTAGTACACCCCCAAAACAAAATCAAGTCTTTGTAAAAGAGCATCAAAGATAATTCTGCTTATATTTTGTAAAGTGTCCTCTTTCGTTTTCTAGGTCATTCACATGGATTATGGAATGAAAGAGAAAAACCCCATCAACAATGTCCACTTTTACTGCAAGAAAGATCCCACCAAAGCCATCAAGATCCGCAAAAAACAGGTACATTCCAGAAGATGAACCTAGATTGTGACTATCAGCCAGCAATGTCATGTCACTTCAACCCCACCTTCAAAGAAAAGAAAAGGCAACACAGTCCAGGACAGATGAAAGAGTTTGTAGGTTATAGGCCAATAAAATCAAAGTAAAATAAAATCCAAATATCATGATAGAAGCTTTAGCAATTATCACAACAGGAAAATTTGATACCGTCATAAGACCCCCCCCCCCCCCAAACCATATAGACACATGTCTAAGATGTTGATTATGGATTTATTTCCCTATTGGTGGGAATATGTATGTTTAGATTTGTATTGATTCTAATCCTAAACAATATATGCTCCAGCCAAACTCCGAGCCTGTGTTCCTGATGTCTGTGTGGTGTAACAGGTGTCCAAACTGCTGCCAGAGTGCTTCGCTGAGCAGCTGATCAGGGTTTACTGTAAGAAGTCAGATGACAAGAGCCTAGAAGCTGCTAAGAAGTATTTTGTCCAGTGGTGCATGGACAGGAACTTCACCAAACCTCAGGCAAGACTTTTCATTTGCAGTTTTGTAATAATTCAAATTTCAGTGTTATTTTCAAACACACTTGGTACTTTGAGTGATGGATTTGTTTGATATATTTCAAACATTATTTGACATTTTAGTTATTATATTCATTTAAATTATCGATTTAAAGTGCACAGACCGAGATCACAACCACAGTGTATTTATTGGAAAACAAGACGTGCTGATTGTGATGGAAGTTGTGATTTAATAGAAATAAATAAAAAGTGTTGGACTGACTGAGAAGTTTTGAAAAAAGGTTGTGAACCATAAACACATCTTGTTCAAATACTTGTGTACAATTAAAAGTTAAATAGATACTCCTCCCTAAAATGAAAATGTCATCATTTACTCATCCTTGTGTTGTTTGAAAATGGTATGACTTAAAATGTTGTGTAAATGCATTAACCTGTTTTCGTTTGCAGTATCGAGGAAAAATTATTTGTATTTCAGTTCTTGTAAATGTTGTTCCCTTTCAAGGGAACTTTGAACTGCGTCCTCTAGGGGCTGCTATTGGGAAACACCTCGTTGTGACCAGTGTCTAAAGCATATATTCAAAAAATACCAACAACATGTTGTACAGTGACAGCTCATGGTGTCATTACCGGTGCAACTATAGTGAAATAGGTGCAGAGAGAACACGTCTTCATTGACTGTTCTGTTTGAAGTGTTTAGGAGTGCATGTTTCTCATAAGTTCACATGGCTCATTGCTGTGTGTGTGTGTGTGTGTGTGTGTGTGTGTGTGTGGTGAAGAGCAACTTGCAGATGGGAAATTTCTCCCTGTCAGTAATTTCCTTTTGTTTATATAGGAAATGTATAGTGTGGCTCTGTCTGCAGTTTTTTTTACAGATGGTTAATATTATGTCCTTCTCAGATTATGCTGCACACAAAAAAACCATGTATGTATTTAATACGCTGGTGGTTGTGTGTATTCCATCTGCATGTTTCTTTGCATTAATAATAATAATAATAATAATAATAATACATTTTATTTATAATGCGCTTTTCTAGAACCCAAAGCGCTACAAACAAATACAATTCAAAAACTACAATAAATGCAATACAAAGTTAAAAGTATAAATCATAAAATATTCATTACAGTACAACACAGTAGAATATTACTGACAGTCCATAAAAGCAATTTTAAAAAGATGAGTTTTCAACAGCTTCTTAAAACTGGCTATTGTGTGAGCTTCTCTAAGAGCAATGGGGAGCGCGTTCCATAACCTGGGTGCAGCAAGAGAGAAAGCTCTCTCGCCCATAGATTTTAATCTATAGGGAGGCTGTTGAAGAGTAAGGGAATCAGCAGACCGAAGGGAACGAGAAGGCATGTATCGGGTGACTAAGTCACAAATATAAGAAGGGGCAGTTCCATGTATAGCTTTGTATGTTAATGTTAGAGTTTTAAAAACAATACGTGACTGTACAGGAAGCCAATGCAAACTATAAAGCACGCCTGTGATTTGCTGACCTGATGGAGTATATGTGAGAATACGAGCAGCTGAATTCTGGATATACTGCAGGCGTTTGATTAATTTAGCAGGTAAGCCAATGAATAGTGCATTGCAGTAGTCAATCCTGGAAGTAACAAATGCATGAATAAGCCTTTCAGCATCAGGTGGAGTGAAGAAAGGCCTAATTCTTGCAAATGTTTCTGAGGTGATGGAAAGCAGATTTTGTAATACTCTTAATGTGAGAGTCTAGTGTCAGATGAGTGTCAAAAATTACTCCAAGGTTACGAGCCTGAGCAGATGGAAGTGCTACGCTGTCATCCATAATCAAATTAAGATTGCTACCCTTATGAATAGCCGCTGGTGTGCCAATGAGTAGAACCTCTGTTTTAGAAGAATTCAGTTTTAAAAAATTATGGTGCATCCATGTTTTTATTTCCAGCACACACTCTGAAAGAACTGTTGAGGTGAGAGTAGGATCAGACTTGGAGCTGATGTAAATTTGCGTATCATCTGCATAAAAGTGATACCCCAAACCATATTTCCTAATAATTTGTCCCAAAGGAAGCATATACACACTAAACAATATAGGACCCAGTATAGATCCCTGAGGAACACCATGACAGACCTGTCCAAGTTCAGATTTGTTGTTTCCCAAAACAACAAACTGGGTACGATCAGTGATGTAAGATTTAAACCAGTTTAGTACCGTACCAGTGATACCAAGCCATCTCTCCAGCCTGTTTATCAAATGCAGCACTAAAATTCACATCAAACAGCTGCTCCACCAACACTGGCGCCCCTCAGGGATGTGTTCTCTCCCCTCTGCTCTTCTCCCTTTACACCAACGACTGCACCTCTAAAGACCCCTCTGTCAAGCTCCTGAAGTTTGCAGACGACACTACAGTCATCGGCCTCATCCAGGACGGTGATGAGTCTGCTTACAGACAAGAGGTTGAGCAGCTGGCTGTCTGGTGCAGTCTTAACAACCTGGAGCTGAACACGCTCAAAACAGTGGAGATGATCGTGGACTTTAGGAGAAACCCCCTGCACTCCCCCCACTCACCATCATGAACAGCACTGTGACTGCAGTGGAGTCATTCAGATTCCTGGGCACCACCATCTCTCAGGACCTGAAGTGAGACAATCACATTGACTCCATTGTAAAAAAGGCCCAGCAAAGGTTGTATTTCCTTCGCCAGCTGAGGAAGTTTAACCTGCCACAGGAGCTGCTGAAACAGTTCTACTCAGCCGTCATTGAGTCTGTACTGTGTACTTCTATAACTGTCTGGTTTGGCTCAGCAACAAAATCAGACATCAGAAGACTACAGAGAACTGTTCAGACTGCTGAAAGGATTATTGGTGCTCCCCTGCCCACCCTTCAAGAACTGTATACATCCAGAGTGAGGAAAAGGGCTCATAATATCACTCTGGATCCCTCACATCCAAGTCACCCCATCTTTGAACTTTTGCCATCTGGCCGGCGTCTCAGAGCCGCAAATACCAGAACAGCAAGGCACAAGAACAGTTTCTTCCCCCAGGCAATCTACCTCATGAACAGTTAAATGTTCCCCACTTATGCTTATGCAAACAAAATTGCAACATCCTTATATTTATTTGTTACCCCTCCATCCTAGTACATCCCTGCATCTTTTTCAATCCTATCCCATTATCATTTATAGCACAATTGTTTATACACTTATTTATTTGGCTACATTTATTTTTTTTTTTATTTATTTATTTTTTTTTGTCTGTGTGTTGGTGTCTCTGTGTACTGGAAGCTTATGTCACTAAAACAAATTCCTTGTATGCGCAAACATACTTGGCAATAAAGGTCTTTCTGATTCTGATTCTGATTCTGAAGATCCAGCAGGACCAGGATGGTGGAGGCTCCAGAGTCAGCTGAGATAAGCAGATCATTCATAACTCGAACCAGGGCTGTTTCTGTACTATATCCCTTTCTAAACCCAGACTGAAAAGGTTCAGAAAGAAAGCTTGTTGGAAGACAAGTGTGAGTGGAGCTGTGCCACAACAACACGTTCTAAAACTTTAGTAAGAAAGGGTAAGTTTGAATTGTTTTCCCGGACCGGTGTCTGTTCTTTTCTAGGGTATCTGCTGTATTCAGAAACCGGGTGCTTGACTTGTAGTGATTACCTCACTCGTATATGTTGTATCAAGTTGTTATGATAGCCCTGGTTCTGGCTTCATACTTCCTGGATCACGCGGCTAGATCACAGGCTTTTCCTGGAGTCTTCTTGATCATAAGGCCACTGGCACGGCACTGCAAAATGTCCTGGATGTCCAGGCTTGGCTTATGCTTTCAGGCTGTCCTGTCTGGTACGCGGTAGCTAGGTCACCCTGAGAGGCTTCCTGATCACCAGGGTATCCCCTCTTGCGGAGGCATCAAGCGGGAGGTATAGTGTCGTGTTTCCACCAAAATTACCTGGAACAGTTGTACCAGGAACTTTTTTTTACAGGACCAATTAGACAATGCAAGACTTGTAATTCTGCAAACAGCAGCGTAATGTTTCTTGATAACGTTAGTCAGCATGCCTTGGCTACTGCAACTTTCTTCACTTGTATATTTACAATGACGAAATATGACAAACACCTCTGCCTCTTTTCATTGTCTCCGAAATCAGCCAAACCCATTTTTAAATAGGCGCTGTCTTTAGAAATAAACTGCATATTTGAGTTTTAAACAACTGCATTCTCGCCTGAAATACTTTTAAAACTACATTTCATGATACAAAATTTTTCAAATAAATGGTGGTTGAAATCAAAATGCTGCATGAACTTAAAGGTCCCGTTTTTCGTGCTTTTTTGAAGCTTTGATTGTGTTTACAGTGTGCAATATAACGTGTTCATGTTTCGCATGTAAAAAACAGTATTTTTCACACAATTCACCTATCTGTTTACCGCTGTTTTCACTGTCCTAAAAACGGGCTGATGACTTTCTTGTTCTATAAAGTCCCTCCTTCAGAAATACATAATGAGTTCTGATTGGGCCAGCGGTTCCTGTGTTGTGATTCGACAGCAGCTTAGAGCACACTGCCCTCCTGCAAACGCTAGTTTTGGAGTAGTTTTGAGAAGCAAGTGGGCAGGAGCATATGCTGGAGATGTACTTATAAGCACAGGAGCGTTTTTACTGACAAGATAAATCGCATTTGTTTTTTTGCACAGCCCTAACATCTAGTTAACAAAGCTAAAAAGCGTTGCCCTTTGTGTAATAAGTTACAGAAACTGTTAAATGCACCAACTTAAATAATAAAATACACTTACCAGTTGTGGTCCATAAACAACACCTTCTCCAGACAAAGAGGGAACTGCTCCATCTTTCAAGAATAATCTTTGTGCGAATCCGGCATTAAACTGATTGAGATTGAGGAAGCTGTCCTCAGCAAAATGTGCTGCACATAGTTTTACATGTGGATTATATTTTCGGGAACCGAGTTAAACATAAATTGTAACCATTAATCTCCAAGTACAGCGTCCCTGGGAAGGCCAAACAAAGATGATTGGACTCCGAGATGAAAATGTGAAGATGAAAACAGTGTTTCAACGACATGGCAACAAAAACAAACAGCTCTTCCTTCTTCTCCGTCGGAGCGCAATAGGACCACGCCCCCTTTTTGTGCATTCCTGTGGGCGGAGGTTAGTCCAAAAACTGTTTTAGTGACGTCATTCCTGCAGGAACTAGAGGGATGTAGTCCAAAGGGGTCGTTTTTTGTAGGCAAATTCTGTTAAATAATATATCTCGCTTGGCATTGAACTTTGAGCTTTAGAATTTTACAGATATTATTTATACTCTAGCAGCAACATTACGCACTAACTAAAGTTTAAAACATGAGATCATGAAGAAGGGGACCTTTAACCAAACAGGATGTTTAGCACCCAAGTCCCGCCCCCAAACATCCTATACCTTTGAAAAAGTACTACCTCGCCAGCAGGGACTTACTGAGGGGCAATTTTTTACCAAGAACATTAGTTCCTGGGTAAAGTTCCAAGGGTGGAAACGCGGTTTATGTGGCGTTTGCGAGAACCTCCTTGTCAAGGCTCTCTAAGACAGTGCTCCCCTTTTCTCAAAGGGTTGTATTTAAGCTTGCCTCTCCCTTTCGACCCGAGTACTTCCGGGTATCTATGAGCAGATGATTGGGAGCTCTTAAACCCATGCTATGGTAAGTTCACATGCTTTGTGCACTTTCTGAAATCCACATAGTGGTAAGTGTGCACGTTAAGAAATCCTGTATGGTAAGGGTTATGCATTATTAGACTAGTTCTCTTTCTCTGAGTTGGCTTAGAGCAGTATCTCTGAGCAATATCAGGGGAACTAGGCCCTTCTGCTGCCTCCCTGGTGCGCTGATGAGTTTTTTGGCTAAGCTTAAAATTAGGGTGTAATGCTCCCTCAGCCTGGTAACTTACTACTAGCCATTCCAGCATTTGAACATGCTGTAGGTCTAGCCCCACTCTCTACTGAGAGCTGGATGTGTTGCTTCCTATGCTAAGTATTTTACTGCTAGCCATTACAGTATTATACCATAGATCGAGTTAATGTCTTCTCAAATATATTGTTCTTGGGATGCACCATTTCCAACTATGGGCTACTCTTTCAGAGTTCCATGCGAGCCCCTTAGAATGGAATCTCAAATCCGTGTTATGGTTAGTTTTCATGTGTAGTCTTTTTACACTTTCTAAAATTTACACTGTGGTATTTTTGCACGATTGTACTTTGCTGTCTTTCTAAAATTGTGTATGGTGAGGGCTACGCATGGCAACTTCGTTCCCTTTTTGAGTTGGTTAAAGGCCCGGTTCCACCTTGGATACCACTCCACCTATGTGTCCTCAGGATATTTATTTTAATTGGGTGTTGCTCCTAGTGATCTGCTGAGACAGTTCAGCAAGCTCAAGCAGAGCAAGCGGTAGCCTCTGTGTGACAGGCAAGACTTAGTATGATGCTAGCCTCTTGGTCATATCCCCTTAACCTGTTAGCCAGCACCCCCCATTATGGGACTCACAGCTGAAAGTGCCCTACCTAAATTAAAATTGTAACAGTTCCTTACTTCAGTGTGTAACACACATAATTTTGGGGTCTTTGGAAAGAAGACACCTTTACTTTTTATCAATCAGACTTGATAATGCTCAAAAATATTAAAAGTTATAGACACTGAAGTGCCTTGAATGTTTTTTTATTTTTTATCACACTAAAATCTTATTTTATTTGATATAAAAATTCATGAAATCTGTCCTGGAGCAATCTAGAAAACTAATGGGTTGAAAATCACATGTCTCGTGAGTTTCTATTTCAAATCTGAATAAGATATCATGAAAAATGAGATTGCTGCAACCATTCAATGAGACTAAGCCTACACATCCTCCCCCCCCTATATAAAAAATATTTTCCAAATGTATTGAAGGCTTCTGCAAACTATTTTAGTCATTAAACATACCCCTGCATAGTTTTTTTTTAATTATAAAACAATAGACAAACTTAGACATTAAATAAAAAAATTTTTTTGAGGACTAGAAAAATACAATAAGAATAATTTGAGTAAGAAGAAAAAAAGTTTAACTTTGTATGATAATTACAGAACATCCTGAGATTGATAGAAATGCAGCATTTACAATGAATTCTGGTCATATGGTCAGTTATCTTGTGCTGATGTCCTGATGGCCATTTATAGAGATGGTATCATATAAATGTGCCTTAAAGTCAATAATCACGCTGTATTCATATAGACAGTGTTCACGTTAGCCACATTTCCACTGTCGAGCCAAAACTGGTCGTGCTAGTGCATGCCAGGGCCAGTCGCGTTTCCACTGTCACTTCCGGGGCTTCCTCGGGGCCAACGGCCAAGGTTTTTGGCCCGACGAAAACCTTGGGCCAAAGCGGGCCAGCTGGGGCTAGAGGAGGGGTTATGAACACAGGCGGAGATTCTCAGCTCAGCGCGGATCATTTCAGAGAGATAACAGCTTTAACACCGGTATTAAAGATTTTTTAAAATAAGTTGAGCTCAAAACTCACTTTCAGTCAGCAGAGAGTGTTTGAAATAACTTGATCCGATGTGGATTATAATCACTAAAGAAGGCAGAAATATTTAGAAGTGATGTAAAATACTGTGTATGCTAAACATTAACGTTACCATAGTAAACATGATAAATGCAACAACTTGGAGAAATCAGACGTATCTCTATTACAATTGTGTATTTATTTAGTAATATTTGAGTTAAGCTCCACATAGCATAGCCTATCATCAAATTATTATAATGATTTTTGTTCGGGAGCTTTTATAAAAATAGAGAGTCTGTGCTGTGGATCATTTCAGAAAGATAACAGACAAAACACCAGCATTAAAAACTTTTTTCAATAAGTTGAGCTCAAAACTAACTTTCAACTTCAGTGTTTCGAATATTTAAGTGTTTGAAATAACTTGATCCGATGTGGATTATAATCACATAAACAATGCAGAAATATTTATAAGCAATGCAAAAGACTGCACGCTAAACATTAACATTACCATAGTAAACATGGTAAATATGACCGCTTGAAGAAATCAGACGTCAGCTTCTTATTCTCTATCACAATCGTGCATTTATTTAGTAACTTACCGTATTTTCCGGACTTTAAGTCACACTTTTTTTTTCAAAGTTTGGCTGGTCCTGCGACTTATAGTCAGGTGCGACTTATTTATCAAAATTAATTTGACATGAACCAAGAGAAATGAATTAACAGAAAACATTACCGTCTCCAGCCGCGAGAGGGCGCTCTATGCTTCCAGAGATGCTGGACAGTTCTCCTGTAGTCTACACTGAGCAGCATAGAGCGACTGGAGACGGTAATGTTTTCTCTTGGTTCTAAACAAATGCGACTTATAGTCCGGTGCGACTTATAACCCAAAAATACGGTATATTATCTGTCATAAGTATTGTATCGAGAGTTTAGCTCCACGTAGCCTATCATAAAAAATATATTCAGGTTTTATGTAATTTATACAGACTCGACTGAATAAGCAGGCTATTTTCATAATCGTTAAAAATAAATAAATAAAATAGAAATACATGTATTTCTGTGTGATTAATTTTGAGTCCTGATAAATTAAATCAGTATGATCAATGTATCACTTATTCTATAGTAAAACATCGATGCTTTTGAATATGAATATTTAACAGCATGCAAACAAACGGGCACTTTTATCATGTTCGTGTGTGATCGCGCATGTTCCAGTGACTTATTTCTTAGTTTTCTGATAACTTCTCTTCGTTGGTGAAATGATGAGGTTGTGTGACGTTGTTCTGAGAGGCGTGTAAAGGGCGTGTTTTAGTGACGAGCTGCGGTGCTTCAGGCTCGACTGTGGAAACCCTGCGCTATTCTGGCCTCGGTGCTACAGGCCCGAGACTATTAGCCCCACCTGGCCTGTTTTAAGCCCTGGCTCGCACTGGCCTGACAGTGGAAATGCGGCTTTTGATAACAGTGATTACACACTAATAGCTAGCTGATTTGTGCTCAGACCGATGGTAATCATGCAGATACAGGCACATTTAACATAAAACACACTCACACATATATAACAAAATGTTGAAAAAAAAAAAAAAATAGAAAAGGGCGATCGCTAAGTTCCGCCTCCATCAGCTGACAGGTGCGTCAGAGCGCGTCACGAGCCCTCACGAGAGCGACGGAATTCAAATATATTATCTTCCACCTATCTTTCACTTTTTTTAGTGGATCATTTCATTCTGTTTGTGACACTGTATGCTACAAAACCTCGCTACAAAACTTCTTAACCAACACCCCGACACAGGCGTTCTGAACTCCCCTCAACTCGCACATGTCAATATTTACGAATAGATTAAATGAAACGGGACAAATTTAGTCTTGACAAACTATGTATCATTATAAAGATCTAAGCCTCAAACATCGACGAAAGATCGCTGTTTTTCAATGGAAAGCTTATAAAGACTGTATTTGCTACCTTTGTGTAAGCAGTACACATACAAACATAAACATTAGAAACGTTGTACATACCAAATCCGTCCTAATAAAGAGTCATAAACACATCCACAGCTGTAAATCCCGGTTTAGTTAGAAAGGTAAGGGTCCACTGAACGACATCTCATGGAGCACGTTTAGTCCAACGAAACAATAACGTTGTAATATGGATCATAATTCCTTTGTTTACGTTTCAGTTCTTCAGCGACAGAATTGTTTGCGTCTGTTATGGAATAACTCACGGTCGGAAACTGCGTCTTAGTAGTAAAAACACGGCATGGTTTTGTAGTGTACAGTGTCACAAACAGAATGAGACAATTCACTAAAAAAATGAAAGGCGGGAGATTGTTATGTGCCTGTATCTGCATGATTACCATCTCTTCGAGAACAAATCAGCTCGCTAATACGGTGTAATCATATAAATGTGGCATATCATATAAATGTGCCATAGTCAATAAGTCACACTAGAGGTGTTTCCCCATAGTGACCCCTAGAGGACGCAGTATCTACTCAGGGAACCATGGTTACGCAAGTAACCTGAGACACCCCTTGTGATGCAGGACATTGGCTTGTCGATCGTACTTTGTAATTACACATACTGTAAAATAGTGTATCTACCTGACGTAATACTGGCTAATATAACGTAACTTCATGTGTTAAAGGGATAGTTCACCCAAATATGAACATTTTGTTTATCTGCTTACCCCCAGGGCATCCAAGATGTAGGTGACTTTGTTTCTTCAGTAGAACACAAATGGAGATTCTGAACTCAAACCGTTGCAGTCTATTAGTCTTGTAATGTAAGTGGATGGGTATCACGGCTTTGAGAGTCATAAAACACACAAACAAAACCAAATTAAACCCTGCGGCTCGTGATGATACACTGATGTGAAAAGACACAAAACCATTGCTCTGTGCAAGAAACTGAACGGTATTTACATCGTTCTCCAAAGCAGGCACCTGATCTAAAATCTCAATTAGGAATGTCAATGGTCCATTTGAGAGATAGGTGGTGGTAATGCACTTATAAGTCTGGATCTGCCGTAAAGCAAGTAGAAGATGCGTCAGGTGCCTGCTGTTGAGAAGAATTATCTCAGCATAGTAAGGCTTGCATAGACTAGTTGAGTGATCGACTACTTCAACCACTACTCGGCGCTGTCGGAAACAATCGACTACTCGAGCATGCCCTTATTCCACATATTTTCAAACCAGCAGGCCATTCTGGGTTGAGCGAGACTCCATGGAGTGAGTGAGCGGAGCGGGATATTCAGAAATGTGCTCCCCGCTCACGAGTTCTGATCGAAACAAACCCCAGCCTCACTGTCTGCTGACCTTGCAGAAACATCAAAATAGACATAGCCAGACTAGACTATTTTAGTACAAATTAAGAGCTTACTATTTTTTATCATTCTTTACAAAATTAGAATAATACGTTTTTTTTTTGTTTTTTTTTTGGGTGGGCCTGTTGAAAAGCAGGTGGGCCTGACGCCTGCCTGCTCCACAGGCTGGATTAATGAATAAAAATAATATCCATTAATCCATGAATGGCCTATAAATACACACCCCAGTTCATCAGTGACATCATTTACGAACTTGGTAATTAAAGAGTTAAAATCTTGGATTGTTTTTCTATTAAACATTTGGTAATTTTGATCAGGACTGAGGTTGATTAATAGATTTATGCAAAAAAATATTTAACGAAAGGGTAGTGAATTTGCCCACAGTGTGTTAAGTTTTTGAAAATTTTCAAAGCGTTTTCCCAAAATGTGTGTCAAAATAAGATTTGTCACCAAAAATCATTCCATTAGCTGAAACACAGAGAAGGTTTAGGCCAAAATAAGACTCAGCTTTACCCCCTAGTGGACAAAAAACATTGCCAAAAATGCATAAGAGGGTTAAAAATAACAGTGGAGAGTGGTTTGTGAATGTTGATGCTTAGCCTAAATAATGATGGGGAACATCCCCTCCTGTGACCCATGATTTGTCTG
This sequence comes from Carassius auratus, assembly GCF_003368295.1. Lineage (NCBI taxonomy): Eukaryota > Metazoa > Chordata > Actinopteri > Cypriniformes > Cyprinidae > Carassius > Carassius auratus. The sequence continues at coordinate 424,734 of NC_039300.1, read as the reverse complement.
TATGTGTATTCAGACGGACTTTCATGATAATACAAAAAATTGTGTTAACCCTTTCGAGTCGATTAACGCATATATGCGTTTTGAGTCATTTTCTCCTGATAACCCCGAAAAGAACTTAAATTACACTCTCAGTTTTAATCGTACAGATAAGAGCAATACATCAATCGAATCTGTAAAGGGTCTAGTTTTTTTTGGATACAGACATAATAACAAAGAACCTTTGTGCACTTATAAATTAAAGATAACAAACAAAGTGCGCTGTCTGCAGTCTTTGTCTCCGCTGATCGTCATGTACAAACATGTCATTAAAATGAACTGTAACTCCGTGAATACTCAACGAAGAGACATGAGAGAGATATCTATAGAAAGCCTGAAATGTCTACTTTTAAACTGCTGCCGAAAACAAATATTCTGAGATAAAGTAATCCATATGAAAACAACGCGATGTCTATTTTTCATATCTCCGCTCATTATATCTAATGTGACCACGCCCCCGCGCTTAACGCGCTATTCAGATTCAAACTGAAGCGCGCGGCTTGAATACGCCCACACAGAAGAAAAAGCAGCGAGACTGTTCTTAAAGTTTTTATTTTATTTTACTGTTTGCTTCGCGATGAGAGGAATCAGACATAATTCACCCCAAAAAGATGTGATGTGGTTGAGGATTTGAGAAATGGATTTCCTCAGAAAAAAGAATGAAGCACTTTATTCAACAGAGATAATAAACATGAGTAAGTCTCTTTTTATTTATTTGTACTAGTTTTCACATAAAGTGTAAACATTTTACTAGTTAGACTTTTTCCAAATACTTTTTCCAAACTATAATTCCTGACTAAATGTATAATCAAGTGAAACATTATGAAGTTTCAATAACAATATACAATACTATACCATTCAAAAGCTTGATGTAAATAATATAAATGTGACAAATAGAGATAACTCTAACAAATGTAAAAACAATGCAGTTCTTTCGATTTATTCCCCCTAAAAAAACCTCTCAGCTCTTTTCAACATTAATAATAATAATAATGATAATAATAAATGGGGTTTATTTGGTAGAAAATAAGATTGTTAAAAGGATTTCTGAAGGATTGTGTGACTGGAGTAAGGATGCCTAAAAATTTGTTTGAAAGTCAGCTTTGATTGTTCCTGATAAACTGTTTAACTGCTCCCCCAAGTGAATATTAAATTATGTTGTGGGATAATTAAATATATTCTTAATAAACTACAAACATAAAATTATATACTTTTATTTTGTTCTCACATTCTTTCTTGTAACTCCTCACTCACAGTGACACACAGCTGACTGAGAGGCTCATTTTGCAGCTCATTATGCAGGCCTTTGTCTTCTCAGGTGTAAATCACAATGATATTCATGGTAGTTGACGCCTACTCGCATATGACTTTTACCAACAAAAAGTGTTTTAGAAAATTTAAATCAATATATTGTTTTCTGTGAGTGAGTAAACAAGATGATTTTCACATAATTTAGAAAGAAAAATTCTAGGCTACAAGCTCCAGTTCTCAACTTTTCCGGCAACCAATTTTATGTATGTGTTTTATTGCCTTATTCAAGTGATTTAACATTTTTAGTTTTTCACTAACCATTCATAACATTTTTTTTTCTCAAAAATACAATCATGTACATGCATGCATTTCACATATTATTATAGCCCAGTTTGTGCTGATTACAGTGATATTAGACTTTACCCATTTAGATATTTATAAGAAACTGAAAAAAGCACAAATGTCAGGGCATGACAAAACTTCTCCAGGCCCCAAAAATACCCTTAGACTCCAGAGGGTTAACACGTGATAAAATAAATGTCGGCATTAATCAATTAATAACTTGCCCAGCCCTAGTCTTTACACATCAATGTAGCGTCAGGAGCCGCATGGTTTAATTTGATTTTGTTTGTGTTTTTATTTTTTGTCAAGTCAAGTCACCTTTATTTATATAGTGCTTTAAACAAAATACATTGCGTCAAAGCAACTGAACAACATTCATTAGGAAAACAGTGTGTCAATAATCAGTGTTTGAAATAATGGCGTTGAAAAAAGAACGGCGTTAGGTAACGACGTTATTTTTTCAGTAACAGGGTATTCTAACTAATTACTTTTCCCGTCGTTACAACGCCGTTAACGTTACTGAACGTTAAATGCTGTGCGTTACTATGCATTGATTTAATAAACTATGCAATCCCAACGCACCCCTGGCTCACACAGCGAGTGAGCAGGTGGGTTAATGACGAGATAAGCGGTTGTGATTGGCTAAGGCAGAGTCATGTGTTTCATGGTAGCCAATCAGAGCCAGTGTTTTTACACACATGCCGGCACACGCGGCAGCGCCAGCGGCGCCAAACACACACACGCACGCAACAGCTACACAGAGATTCGCAGCAGAGATGGCGAGTCAGGAGCAATCCGATGAAAAACTGGCATTTTCAAGGTGAAGATATAAGCACTACTTCAAATTCACTGTGGTCAAAGGCAAGAACGTGCATGTAATGTGTGACACGCATCTACAAAGCTAGTGGCCAAAAGCACTTTTCTTACAAAGATAATACTTGAAGTGCAGGATAAAACTTTGTCTGTTGACGTGCAATAAATATTGAAAGTTATGTACGAACACCTGTCTCTTCTTCTCGTTTCAATAGACTTGTGAAAACTGAATTCTCTGACATTTTTTTACAGTAATGCAAATAGTTATTTTCCCTGGTAACGAGTTACTTTTATTAAAGAGTAATTCAGTTACTAACTCAGTTACTGTTTGGAACAAGTAGTGAGTAACTATAACTAATTACTTTTTTAAAGTGACGTTGCCAACACTGTCAATAATGCAAAATGATAGTTAAAGGCAGTTCATCATTGAATTCAGTGATGTCATCTCTGTTCAGTTAAATAGTGTCTGTGCATTTATTTGCAATCAAGTAAACGATATCGCTGTAGATGAAGTGACCCCAACTAAGCAAGCCAGAGGCGACAGCGGCAAGGAACCGAAACTCCATCGGTGACAGAATGGAGAAAAAAAGCTTGGGAGAAACCAGGCTCAGTTGGGGTCAGTTCTCCTCTGACCAGACGAAACCAGTAGTTCAATTCCAGGCTGCAGCAAAGTCAGATTGTGCAGAAGAATCATCTGTTTCCTGTGGTCTTGTCCTGGTGCTCCTCTGAGACAAGGTCTTTACAGGGGATCTGTATCTGGGCTCTAGTTGTCCTGGTCTCCGCTGTCTTTCAGGGCAGTAGAGGTCCTTTCTAGGTGCTGATCCACCATCTGGTCTGGATACGTACTGGATCCGGGCGACTGCAGTGACCCTCTGATCTGGACACAGACTGGATCTGGTGGCCACGGTGACCTCGGAATAAGAGAGAAACAGACAAATATTAGCGTAGATGCCATTCTTCTAATGATGTAGAAAGTACGGTGTTATGTGAAGTGTTTCCGGTTCCGGTTTACCTAATTAATGCAGCCTAAAAATCCTTTAACGGATTTGGATATTAAAAGCATATTAGTATGTTATGTGTAAGCCAGGTTAAAGAGATGAGTCTTTAATCTAGATTTAAACTGCAAGAGTGTGTCTGCCTCCCGAACAATGTTAGGTAGGTTATTCCAGAGTTTAGGCGCCAAATAGGAAAAGGATCTGCCGCCCGCAATTGATTTTGATATTCTAGGTATTATCAAATTGCCTGAGTTTTGAGAACGTAGCGGACGTAGAGGAGTATAATGTAAAAGGAGCTCATTCAAATACTGAGGTGCTAAACCATTCAGGGCTTTATAAGTAATAAGCAATATTTTAAAATCTATACGATGTTTGATAGGGAGCCAGTGCAGTGTGGACAGGACCGGGCTAATATGGTCATACTTCCTGGTTCTAGTAAGAACTCTTGCTGCTGCATTTTGGACTAGCTGTAGTTTGTTTACCAAGCGTGCAGAACAACCACCCAATAAAGCATTACAATAGTCTAACCTTGAAGTCATAAATGCATGGATTAACATTTCTGCATTTGACATTGAGAGCATAGGCCGTAATTTAGATATATTTTTGAGATGGAAAAATGCAGTTTTACAAATGCTAGAAACGTGGCTTTCTAAGGAAAGATTGCGATCAAATAGCACACCTAGGTTCCTAACTGATGACGAAGAATTGACAGAGCAACCATCAAGTCTTAGACAGTGTTCTAGGTTATTACAAGCAGAGTTTTTAGGCCCTATGATTAACACCTCTGTTTTTTCTGAATTTAGCAGTAAGAAATTACTTGTCATCCAATTTTTTATATCGACTATGCATTCCATTAGTTTTTCAAATTGGTGTGTTTCACCGGGCCGCGAAGAAATATAGAGCTGACTATCATCAGCATAACAGTGAAAGCTAACACCATGTTTCCTGATGATATCTCCCAAGGGTAACATATAAAGCATGAAGAGTAGCGGCCCTAGTACTGAGCCTTGAGGTACTCCATACTGCACTTGTGATCGATATGATACATCTTCATTCACTGCTACGAACTGATGGCGGTCATATAAGTACGATTTAAACCATGCTAATGCACTTCCACTGATGCCAACAAAGTGTTCAATTCTATGCAAAAGAATGTTGTGGTCAATTGTGTCAAACGCAGCACTAAGATCCAATAAAACTAATAGAGAGATACACCCACGATCAGATGATAAGAGCAGATCATTTGTAACTCTAAGGAGAGCAGTCTCAGTACTATGATACGGTCTAAATCCTGACTGGAAATCCTCACATATACCATTTTTCTCTAAGAAGGAATATAATTGTGAGGATACCACCTTTTCTAGTATCTTGGACAGAAAAGGTAGATTCAACTTGGTCTATAATTAACTAGTTCTCTGGGGTCAAGTTGTGTTTTTTTGATGAGAGGCTTAATAACAGCCAGTTTGAAGGTTTTGGGGACATATCCTAATGACAATGAGGAATTAATAATAGTCAGAAGAGGACCTATGACTTCTGGAAGCACCTCTTTTAAGAGCTTAGATGGTATAGGGTCTAACATACATGTTGTTGGTTTAGATGATTTAACAAGTTTATACAATTCTTCCTCTCCTATAGTAGAGAATGAGTGGAACTGTTCCTCAGGGGGTCTATAGTGCACTGTCTGATGTGATACTGTAGCTGACGGCTGAATGGTTGCAATTTTATCTCTTATAGTATCGATTTTAGAAGTAAAGTAGTTCATAAAGTCATTACTGCTGTGGTGTTGGGAAATGTCAACACTTGTTGAGGCTTTATTTTTCGTTAATTTAGCCACTGTATTGAATAAATACCTGGGGTTATGTTTGTTTTCTTCTAAAATAGAAGAAAAGTAATCAGATCTAGCAGTTTTTAATGCTTTTCTGTAGGATAGGTTACTTTTCCGCCAAGCAATACGAAATACCTCTAGTTTTGTTTTCCTCCAGCTGCGCTCCATTTTTTTTTTTTAGTATGTTTTAGCCATGATTCCCATCCACTTACTTTGAGTGATTGACTGCAACGGTTTGAGTTAAAAATCTTTGTTTGTGTTCCACTGAAGAAACATCTTGGATGCCCTGGGAGTAAGCAGATAAACATCAAAATTGTCCTTTTTGGGAGAACTATCCCTTTAAGGTTAGGTTTAGGAGTAAAGAATAGGTTAAGGGTTAGTACCTTGTTATATGACCCAGTTATTGTATTCACTATAATCAGAACATAGTGTGTTGATGTAGAACAGCTGCTGGTTTGCAGGTCAATCAGTGAAAGATGAATTCAGTGAACTGGTTTTTAGTAGTTATTAGTGTATTGTTTTCTGTCAGTGACAGCCAGTTGGCAGTCGAGTTCTTGAAGATAACTCATGTTCTCTAACCCTTATTTGACACGCAGTGACACTGATGTATATTTGAATGTGTTTCAGGATGGAGATATAATTGCTCCAGAGTTAACCCCGCTCAAACATGACTGGCACACGCTGGAGCAAGACGACGAAGACAGTGAGCTAGATGACAACGCTGTAGACAATCATCTTGGAATGAGAGATGAAACGCCCAGGAAGACTGGACGTAATGTGAAAGTCAACCTCTTTCAAGCTCAGGGAGAAAGCAGACTCTGAATCACTGGCCCTGGGATCTCTGCCCTGTGCTTCTCTCATTTAGAATATTTTGGAGCTCATTCTATCTCAAGTGTTTTTGAGCTTCATTTAAACTGGTTTGCCTTTTGGTTTTATTTTCACCTTTAATATCATGTTCACTGTCAGGGTTTTAATGCTACTTGCACCTCTGACGCTTTATTTTACATCAATCCAGAATGAGTGTCTCTCTCCACCATCCATTATTTCTTGATGCAGAGGGAAATGTTAAATGCGTTTGGGCATTCTTTTGTTATTTTTTATTTATTTAAAAATTTTATCAGGGACTTGCTGTTACTTTTTTTCCCTTCTGTTAATCAGCCCTCTACTCACTCGCAGTGTGTAAAAACTCATGTTATGAGGAGTCTCAAATGTGATGACATATCGATATTTGAGCAAACCATTTTTTAGACTTCAGGTGTTTTGTGTTTACAGTAATGGGGGTATTATTATAATTATTTTTTTATTTTTTTGGATCTTGTGTCAGATGTTCTCATCTTCTCATCAGTACAGGCTTTTGCTGTGACCTTATATGCTTGCTTACTGATTTCAGGCTGTACCGATATATTACAATTGTCACAGCACAATCACATCAAGTCTGTTGTACAAAAAAGGTTAACTTATGGCACATTGTGCATGTCATGCTGAAAGATGTAGTGCTGAATCAATGAAAAACTCTATCTATCTCAAAATTCAGAGTATGCAAATAAAAATACAGTCATGCCATTCATTCTTTTAATGTGCCTGATAGTGGACATGAAGTACAGACCCACTATTAATTGTCTTTAACTTATGTACTTAATTATTTGATACAATGCACTTGTTGTTTATATAAAAGTCAAAAGTCACCTTTATTTATATAGCGCTTTAAACAAATTCATTGCGTCAAAGCACTGAACAACATTCATTAGGAAAACAGTGTGTCAATAATGCAGAATGATAGTTAAAGGCAGTTCATCATTGAATTCAGGTAAGTCATCTCTGTTCAGTTTAAATAGTGTCTGTTTTTATTTGCAATCAAGTAAACGATATCGCTGTAGATGAAGTGACCCCAACTAAGCAAGCCAGAGGCGACAGCGGCAAGGAACCGAAACTCCATCGGTGACAGAATGGAGAAAAAAACCTTGGGAGAAACCAGGCTCAGTTGGGGTCAGTTCTCCTCTGACCAGACGAAACCAGTAGTTCAATTCCAGGCTGCAGCAAAGTCAGATTGTGAAGAAGAATCATCTGTTTCCAAGTTATGACTAAAAAATAAATAAATAAGAGCTGAAGTTACAGCAAATGCTGGAAGAGACAAATGAATCTGGGATTGTATTGATCTAAATTTTGGAGCATGGGGAGCATGGTCTGCAAAACTGAGAAAATGTTTTTAGGTATTGCCATAGTAGTAGGAGGATTATTATTTTGCTGCATATCCCCTTTGCCTGCAAGGATCGGCATTTTACAGCATTTTAAACATCATTCTCTTACTTGATCTAGACAAACTGTGCATCAGTTGAAAGTTTTAAGACTCAAGCTTCGATATTTGACCAATGTTTTGATAAAACATTGTTGCAGTGACAGATATTTAGTGATTTATGTCAGGAGTGCAAAATAATAAATCCGTATTATGCCACATTTTGAATAGAAATTCACCACTCACTCGTATTCAGCCACGTCAACAGCAGTTTGTGTTCACATAGACTCACTGAACAGCGTCAATAAGGATTTATAGACCAAAGATGCATATCTGCGGAGATATATGGATATATTTAGTGATGTTTACTACATATTTCTTCAGACAGAATCGTAATTTCTATTCATTTTCCATGGATTTACGTGATTTGATGAAAAACAGCCTCTCCTAGCACTGTATCTGTCTGTTTGCTCAGTGCTCATGCTGTGACCCAGACAGACTCTGATTGGTCCTTCGCCTTGTCAATCTTTAGAGTATCATAATTGGACACCGCAGCATCGTGTCACATGCTTCCTGTACACTTCCTGGTTCATATCTGCCCACAACAACACTGAAACACCTCTGTATACACGAAGTATCCGAATAATAAACCCGTGATTAAAATAGTAAAGCTTGGTATGAGATTTTCTTGAGATCTGGGGTATTTTAATAAAAAATCTAAAAAATGTACATCTGAAATGCTAACTTCTGCAACGATGTCTATAAGACTATAAAAAGCATATTTTTATAACAGTAAATGACCAAATTCCTCCTGTTATTGCAAATTATTACAAACACTCGATCGGGGTTTAAAGTGAGTTTTGAGTAAAAGTGTACTAATAATTTCATAAATTGTCAGATGTAGCTTGATGCTAACGTTAGCACCAATGCTACTAATAGCAGGTGCTTTTCTTCTTCATAATGCATTTTTGTCACATTAATTCACGTAAGGTCGTAAGAAAATGTTTTTTTTGTGTGTAATTTTATAGTAAGACTTTTGATAAATAAGGGCTAAATTAAATTTGTATTTAATTTTAAATTTAAATTCATACTGAGATTAAAGAGAGATTGCAGCTTGGTGGTTTTGTAAAACTTGATATACCACAACAAAGGTTAATAAATGAAGAATAAAAACAAAAGAATAATGATAAAAGAATAATGCGGATAATGTGTCATACCTGGCAGAGGTGTGAAAGACTCATTTGGTGAGAACAATAGAATCATGAATGGGGGAGTATCCATAGCCAAAAACACAGACAAAGCACACAGGAGTGTTTACATGTGAGCTTTATAGAGATGACAAGGGCCATAAATCAATCTGATTAGCCTTCTCTAAAAACACATGACATGGCCTTAGAAAATATTTCATAAAATTCACAGTTTTACAGATTAGATTATGAAATTTCTAATGAAGTTTTGAAAGACTTGTGGCTTTAGCTACACTCTATTTCTAAACTCATATCTTACATCAACACATTTTTTAAATACTTTTAAAAAATATGTTTTTAATATTTTTATTTTTGTTTTTATGTTTGAGCTTATATATCTCTATTATCATAACAGTCTGAGTGATTCTGATTCCTGAACAGTAATCTTTGAAGTGTCAGCTTTGTGAACATATGTTGATTATGTATCTATCAACATATGTCAGAAACGTCAGAAAGAATCATGAGCAAAATCTTTTTTATTTTGTATGTCATTTCTGTCTCCATGCCAAAAATAGGGGGTGACTGGTAAGGGGATATTATCCATATTATGAACATTAATCATCAACGCTACTGTTAAGCAAATGGAAATGATTTAAATCCCTAATAATCAACAAATGACCACAGAAAGGAACCTGGAGGAATATTATGAAGGATGGCCAGCAGGGGAAGTTGTGGCTTAATGGTTAGAGAGTCCCAATCGAAGGGTTGTGAGTTTGAGACTTGGGCTGGCAGGAATTGTAAGTGGGGTGAGTGAATGTACAGTGCCCTCTCCACCCTCAATACCACGAATGAGGAGCCCTTGAGCAAGGCACTGAACCCCCAACTGCTCCCGGGCGCCGCAGCATAAATCGCTGCCCACTGCTCCGGGTGTGTGTTCACAGTGTGTGTGTGTGTTCACTGCTGTGTGTGTGCACTTTTGATGGGTTAAAAGCAGAGCACGTGACCCTAGTATGGGTCACCATACTATGTAAGCTGTATGTCAGGTCACTTTTTTTTTTACCTTAATCGGCAAACTTTTGATGATAGTTCTAGTGACTCTAACGAGGACAATGAAGAGGTCTAAAGATGAACCATTCCCTGGATGTAAGTGCTAGCCTAACTTCTGCCCAAGGCTGGAGTTAAACTATTATAATCTTGTGATATTCAATGTGTTGTGTTTTGTATGTATAGTTATGTCTTCTATACATAACTGTGACAACCACAGGCGAGTGCTGAACCAATTGCACGCTCGTTCTTATAACATTGTTTACTATTAAAGAAGGGTTTAGGGAGACTGGATTTTTTACTCACTCTTAGTCAAATGTGGAGAGAGATGTTTGGTCCAGTTGCTCCCCAAGAGTGAAATTGCATAATTTAGTCACTGGTGATAATACAGTGTGACTTATTTAGTCACTGGGTAGTGTTAACTAATAAGACTGAATTATGCAGTCAGTAGCACTCTGGATAAAATTAAGCAAATGCGAGACTTCCTAATTTCCAAAGGAGGGAATGTAGAAGATTTTTATCAATACCATTTTTATTAATCAAGTATAATCAAGGTGAATCTAGCCATTTATATATAAAGTTATTATTCAGTTATAATCATATGGCCTGTGTGTAAAAATAATGTGCCTGACTAGCAGAAATACACAGACCCTAACATGAGAAACATCTTGAAAAACATACAAATGGGCCTTTTTCTTTACCATAACAAGTCTAGGGGACCCCCAAGCCAAGTTTGTTCATAGAGGTTTCCATGTGTAAATACGAATAAATCTAGATTTAAATAAAGAAAGACACATTATAATCGTTTAATCATACACTAGATTTAATTATATCTCATGGAATTGATCTTACTGCTATAGATATTGTACCTCAAAGTGATGATATTACAGACCATTTCCTTGTATCGTGCATGCTGCGTATAACTGATATTAACTATATGTCTCAGCGATACCGTCTGGGCAGAACTATTGTTCCAGCCACCAAAGAAAGATTCGCAAATAACCTGCCTGATCTATCTCAACTGCTAATTGTACCCAAAAATACACATGAATTAGACGAAATGACTGACAACATGGGCACTATTTTCTCTAATACATTAGAAGCTGTTGCCCCGATCAAATTGAAAAAAGTTAGAGAAAAACGTACTGTACCATGGTATAACAGTAATACTCACTCTCTTAAGAAAGAAACTCGTAGTCTTGAACGCAAATGGAGAAAAACTAACTTGGAAGTTTTTAGGATTGCATGGAAAAACAGTATGTCCAGCTATAGACAGGCTCTAAAAACTGCTAGGGCAGAGCATATACACAAACTCATTGAAAATAACCAAAACAATCCAAGGTTTTTATTTAGCACAGTGGCTAAATTAACAAATTACCAGACGCCACCTGATTCAAATATTCCACCAACGTTAAATAGTAATGACTTTATGAATTTCTTCACTGATAAAATAGATAACATTAGAAATACAATAGCGAATGTAGATTCTACAGCGTCTAACACTTCAGTTTCATCCATCGCACCCAAAGATAAACTGCAGTGCTTTACAACCATAGGACAGGAAGAGCTAAATAAACTTATCACTGTATCTAAACCAACAACATGTTTATTAGATCCTGTACCCACTAAATTACTGAAAGAGCTGTTACCTGTAGCCGAAGAACCGCTTCTCAATATCAACTCGTCGTTATCTTTAGGTCACGACCCAAAACCATTCAAGCTGGCGGTTATCAAGCCTCTTATTAAGAAACCAAAACTAGATCCTAGTGTACTGGCAAATTATAGGCCTATTTCAAATCTCCCATTTATGTCTAAAATTTTAGAGAAAGTTGTGTCTGCTCAATTGAGCACCTTCCTGCACAAAAATGATCTGTATGAAGAATTTCAGTCAGGTTTCAGGCCCCACCATAGCACAGAAACTGCACTTGTTAAAATTACAAATGACCTGCTCCTTGCGTCAGACCAAGGCTGCATCTCATTTCTAGTCTTACTTGATCTTAGTGCTGCATTCGACACCATAGATCATGACATTCTCATATGATCATACTCAGCTATATATCTCAACGAGACCAGATGAAACTTCTCAATTATCTAAGCTAACAGAGTGTGTTAAAAATGTAAAAGATTGGATGACAAATAATTTTCTCCAATTAAATTCAGATAAGACGGAGATATTAATTATTGGACCAAAAAACACTACACAGAATCTTGTAGATTACAATTTGCAACTAGACGGATGTACTGTTACTTCCTCTACAGTCAGAAATCTGGGTGTGTCATAGTGTCTCAGTTGTGTTCCCTGGGTTTCCACTAAATGTCCTCCTTTCCCACGGTGTCCAACTTTATTAACTGTCTGTTCCCTTATTTGGTCACCTTCCTCCTCGTTTGAGTTAATTGATGATTTCCCACTTGTCTCCAGTTCCCTCTTCACCGTCTGTGTATTTATACCCGGTCTGTTTGAGTATGTGTCACAGAGTCCTTGTCTTATGTGTGATAAGATAAGATAAGATAAGAAACACTTTATTCGCCAAATGCATCAGCAGATACACAGGAATTTGATATGGCCATCAGTAACACACAAACTCAACACACAAACATATATGCGTATAGCTGCAAAAGCATGCCTAAAACAATCCATCAAATAATAAAATAGTCCAAAAATAGTAGAGTCGAGCCAGGTTCCAGTGAACTCTCCAGAGTCGAGTCAGGTTCCAGTTGACCGTCCAGAGTCGAGTCAGGTTACAGTGAACTCTCCAGTCGAGTCAGCTGTTCGTGGACCATTCAGAGTCAGGGCTAGTCACCGCTGATCTTCCAGAGTCAGGGCTAGTCACCGATGACCTTCCAGAGCCAGGGCTAGGTACCATGGACTTTCCAGAGACAAGGCTGGTCACCGTTGACCTTTCAGAGTCAAGTCAAGTCACTGGTGATCTTCAAGGACTGAGTCAAGTCACCGGTGATCCTCTTGAACAAGTGCCAGTCACCAATGATCTTCGCGAGCAGAGTCAGGCCAGCACCGATCTTCTGGAGTCCAGTAAAAATACCAGGGGATTACCAGAGCTTCGTCGTTCTGCTGGTCCGGCTGCACGGAGGTCTGATCCGCCCTGGAAGGCTTCTGCCACAAGGACATGGTGGTCTTCTGCTCCACCCAGGGAGGCTTCTCCCCCCCTCCCCCTGAGCCTCCACCTGTCCGCCTCCTTCCTGGTCTCTTTTTTGTGTCTGTCATGGAGCGTCTGGGAGCCGCTCCGTAGAGGGGGGGTAATGTCACAGTGTCTGGGTTGTGTTCCCTGGGTTTCCACTAGGTGTCCTCCTTTCCCACGGTGTCTGGCACTTTATTAACTGTCTGTTCCCTTATTTGGTTACCTTCCTCCTCGTTTGAGTTAATTAATGATTCCCCACCTGTCTCCAGTTCCCTCTTCACCGTCTGTGTATTTATACCCAGTCTGTTTGAGTATGTGTTACGGAGTCCTTGTCTTATGTGTGATACTAATCTGTAGTCTTGCTCTGGCCGTGTGTTCTCGTCTGTGTTCATGTTTATTGGATATTCTGGTTTTGACCCTGCCTGGAATTGTTTACTCTCCTTGGATTTGCCCTTAAATAAACATCATACCTGCACTTGGATCTCTCTGTGTTTCCTGTATCACCGAACGTGACAGGGTGTCATATTAGACAGCAACTTGTCTTTTGAAAATCATATTTCCAATGTTACAAAAACTGCATTCTTCCATCTTAGAAACATTGCCAAGCTACGAACCATGTTATCTGTTTCTGATGCAGAAAAGCTAGTTCATGCATTCATGACCTCTAGACTGGACTATTGTAATGCACTTCTTGGTGGTTGTCCTGCTTTGTTAGGTGGTTGTCCTGCTTCGTCAATAAACAAAGCAAAGTCAGATTGTGCAGAAGAATCATCTGTTTCTTGTGGTCTTGTCCCACAAGTACCCACTGGAGCATTTAACATTCTTCTGTGTACCCATCTCTTACACTGCAGTCACACCTTTTCTATTAAAAGACAATATTTGCTCCCTTAAACTGATTTACAGGTACATTTATTACATGTATAGAGGCAAATATTTTCTATCCTTATGAACTATATGTCATGTTTTATGTCTTATTCCAGTGTTCCTGTGGCTCAGTGGTAGAGCATTGTGTTAGCAGCGCAAAAAGTTGTGGGTTCAATACCCAAGGAACACACATACTAGTAGCCTGAATGCAGTATAAGTCGCTTTGGATAAAATCATCTACTAAATGTATTGTTAACATTCCATAATAAATAAAGCTATAAATGATAGCAAATCAAAGTGATAATTTTTGGATTTAAAAATAAAACTGCCAATAGGTTGTAATAGGTCTTAATGAGCCAGGCATTGTGTCATTCATTCAGTAACGAAGCAAAATGCTGTAGTTATGAATGGGTTATTAATCACTGACTCTCAAATCATGACAAATCATTCAAAGCCACAGATTCATTCACTATTGAAACACCACTGTGTTGCTTGGAGACGCACACCAGATGATACAGATTTCACTGGAACTATTATTTTGTTAATGCATAATACAACAAACAAGTCAAGTCAGGTGACCTTTATTTATATAGTGCTTTAAACAAGATACGTTGCGTCAAAGCAACTGAACAACATTCATTAGGAAAACTGTGTCAATAATGTAAAATGATAGTTAAAGGCAGTTCATCAGTTCAGTTAGTGTCTGCATTAACCCTTGTGCATTGTTCAAATTAATTACCCTCTCATTATGTTCGGTGTTACGTTCCACGTGGACATGTGATATTTTTTTTCTTTGTCTCTGTGTGGTCATTCATTACTTTCAGGTGGTGCTCATTGGCTGTTCGGGAGGCATGTCGTTACTATTGAACGCGTCAAAGCAGCTGGTTGACCAATCCGATGGGGTGTCGCCGGGTCCAAAAGGCCCATTTATAAGGAGAATGAGCGATCTTTCGCCAGATTTCAGCCAAATCGCGTAAACTGATCTGTTCTTTTTCCTCAAAGTTATGATCTTTTGTTAATGTTTTGAGTTTATGCCTAGTCTCTGTGATGGGAGTAATACTCCTACGTGTTGTTAGTTCTGATGTTGCATTTGCTTGTGCATGTAACATAACCTGTTTAGCGCATTTCGTTTCTGCTACTGAGTTTATTCTACCGATTGTGGACCATACATCACAAACCAACGGTAGGCAGTATGTTTTCTTGTAAGCTAGGCGGACAGTGATTGTTGTATTTATGTTTATAAGTCAGAATAAAAAAATTTTTTTTTGCATAAATCTATTAATAAACCTTTTGACTTTTTCAAAACTACCAAATGTTTTTTTTAAATCTAAGATTTTAACTCTTTAATTGCCAAGTTCATAAATTATGTCACTGATTTTGGGGGGAAAAAACTAACAAAATGACTTATTTTCAATATAAAAGTAATTGTGGCTGGATTTTTTTTTTTTTTTTACCTTTTATCACAGTCTTGGGCATGTAAAAGATTAGAGACCGAGAGAGAGAGAGAATGTGTGAGAGCGATCTTTGCACACTTACCTTGGTATACTGGAGAAAATCTAAATGTACACCTCAGCTCTCAGAACTACATGGAGTAAACAAAAACAAAGTCAGTGTATTTAAACATTTGCATGCTATCCTGTTGGTCATTTGATGGTGAGAAGAGCAGCAACACGAGAAAGGGCTTGACCAAAGTTTTAGAAATTATTATGCAGCGTGACCCCTCCAGTGAGCTGCAGTTTA
Organism: Carassius auratus; assembly: GCF_003368295.1. Lineage (NCBI taxonomy): Eukaryota > Metazoa > Chordata > Actinopteri > Cypriniformes > Cyprinidae > Carassius > Carassius auratus. Next base: position 409,267 of record NC_039300.1, on the reverse strand, counting down.
TTTAAAGTTGGTATTGCATTTTGGTTCATAAATTATGTTCATAAATCTGATGCAAATTAGAATATTTTTTTAACAGAAAATAAGGTTTTAAACTGGCTTTACCTCAAGAAAAGACAAGTATTTCACACGTAGGCCGTCCATACTTATCACCATCAAAAGGCAGCAGGTGCATAAATACACATAGTTTTTGTTTACTCCACGTAGTTCTGGGAGCTGAGGTGCATATTTAGACTTTTTTCAGATACATCAAGGTAGGTTAGGGTTAGGTTTGGTAAAGTACAACAGCTCCCCCCAACCTAACCCTCGTCTAGGCCGGTTTGGGATAGGGAGACTGAGGAAAGGTGCACGGGCCCATGCTTGACAGACTATACCATATCATGTGAGATCATCTTTGGTCTAGGAGTTGTGCTTGTCTAAGCATTGGGCCTAAAGAAGTGAAAGTTATGTTTTTAAACACTGGGTCTGTGATGGTTAAGTTTAGGCTGTGAAGTCGTTCACCCTTAAGTTTCACAGTGCTTGAGTTGAACCGGCTGGGTTCATAATTGCTGAGGTTATGGTGGTTAGCTTGAGAGTGCGGTTTGTTCCAGCGTTCAATCTAGATCTGAGTAGATATGAGAACACAAAGTTCTTGACTGAACTTGTTCCAGATCGGCGAACCAGACCACAACTCAAAGGTTGCAGTCTGATAATCCCGACCCAGCATCGTGCTCTGCCAAAAAGACTTGTTTCATGCAGACTGCCATGTTATCAAAGACGGTAAATGTCATAGTTAAAATATAATCGCTGGGTCTGTGATGGTTAAAGGTATAGTTCACCCAAAAATCTAAATTATGTCATTAATAACTCATGTCCCTCATGTCGTTCCAAACGAGTGAGACCTCCGTTTATCTTCGGAACACAGTTTAAGATATTTTAGATTTAGTCCGAGAGCTCTCAGTCCCTCCATTGAAGCTGTGAGTACGGTCTACTGTCCATGTCCAGAAAGGTAAGAAAAACATCATCAAAGTACTCCATGTGACATCAGAGGGTCAGTTAGAATATTTTGAAGCATCGAAAAAACATTTTGGTCCAAAAAAAATACTACTTCATTCAGCATTGCCTTCTCTTCTGTGTCTGTTGTGAGAGAGTTCAAAACAAAGCAGTTTGTCACATCTGGTTCACGAACAAATCATTTGATGTAACCAGATCTTCTTGAACCAGTTCACCAAATCGAACGAAATCGTTTTAAACGGTTCACGTCTCCAATACGCATTAATCCACTAGTCTTTGGCTGCGTCCGAAATCGTGTACTTCTCAACTATATATTATGGAAAAAGCAGTATGCGACAAATTAGTATGTTTGAATCTTTTGTGTTCATAAAAGAGTAGGTGAGAATCGCGAGATTCAGGTCTACGTATACTTAATTTGCATTCTAATATGCCTACTCACCTACTATACAGTTGGGGAAAAAAGAGAATGTGAAGAAAGAAGTACATTCGAAACATTGAACCATAAAACAGTAGGCGAGAAATCCCCGGATGTCCTACTGCTTCAGCCAAGATTCTGAAGGGTTCATCGATGGATACTTTTCAATCCCAGAATGCCAAGCGAAAGGGATAAGTCGTCATCGAACGTGAAGGAGAGTAGCGTGGAGGGTGTTCCCACTGCGCAAATTTACGTCCAGTGGACGTCTTTTTATGTATTTGCTGACGTTAAAAAGACGTCCACTGAGGAGCCAGAATCAAAGTTTTTTTGACGCGTTCTGTACGTCCGATTTAGACGTTCAGAGAACCTCCTTACAAGGTTAGAAACTTGTTCAAAAGTGGTCAGTATAAATATTTTCAACATAATTTAAGGTTCATTAAGGCATAACTTAAACTGTTTCTGGACCAAATCAACACTCTCAGGATGCGTTAGATTTAGAGTCATGTTATTTCAATGTAATTTCCAGACACTATGTTTGTCCTAAAATCAAGAAAATAAAATAATCTTTATGAAATAATGAAATAACTGACGATTGAACATGTGATAAAATCAACTACAAATAACTGAAGGCTACTGAACATGTAAAGGAAGAACATGTTCACCTCAAAGGTTGTGTTAAGTGTTAGGTGCTGGTGTGGATGGACAGATAGATAGATAGATAGATAGATAGATAGATAGATAGATAGATAGATAGATAGACGTTTTATGATATTTCTGTGCAGGAATTGACGAAGTGTTGAGTTAATCAAAGTTTATAGAGCCTAGGGACTAGCATGTTTAAAAATGGTGGGTTCCTGGGTTAGTGGGTTAAGCTTAGTGGTTAGTGCTAGCAGTTTTGAGGTTTAGGTTTAGGGGCTAGTTTGGGGTTAATTGCAACTAGGTATATAGATAAAAACGAGTTTCACCCTAATTAATTCCACCCTCATTAGCATATGCGATCTGATTGGCCAAAGCTTACCTGTCCGTATCTTTTGAAGCGTAGGTCCGATGTGCACATAACTGGTATAGTTGGATTCAGAAAGCAGCCTTCTTTCAGGTAGCGTGGATCTATGGAAGAAAGGATGTTGCCTTCAAATCCAATGTGACTGTACATCAGTCTAAAGTGTGACAAAAAGGAAGTCAGTCATCGGTAAAAGCAAGAAATACATCCAAAGGAAATAACCTGTGAAATCATTTGACTTTTTTTGCAAAAAGGCATTACAAGCCTGTATAAAAACAGTTTTCCAGCCAGTTCGTGTGTGTTTGAGTGCATGTGTGGGAGTGTGCACATGTGTGTGAGTGTGCACAGCAGTGTATGTGTGTGTTTGTGAAAGAGATAAGTGTAATTATTTTTTTGCAAATGTGATATTGTCACGGAGACAAACCCTGTGATTCCCTCTGCTGGCCAGTGTCTGTTGTCATTCATGTAACTTTACTGCCTACCTACCGACCCTTGCTTGTCTATTGGATATTGATTCTCTGCTCTCCCTGCGTTGTTGATATTGCTGTTACTGACCATTGCCTGTACGACTACGAGTTTCTGAATAAAGCCTGCAGATGGATCCTACTTCGAGTTCTGGGTCATTACAGATATGTTGAACTGTGTGTTCAAATCAGGACTTGTATTTTCAATAATAGATCAAACTAAGGGTAAAAGTAACCCGATGTGAGTTATTCACCATTTTCATTGTAGGGATGAATATGAGCCCTTTTTGGCTGCATGCGAGCAAAACACAGGGTGCCTGATTAAGTCATTGTATGAGCTGCCCAGAGTGGAAACCTTCCTGAGGGAGGACTCTGTGTGTATTCCATTATTTGCATCAGTGGTGGAGGATGCAGATGAGGCAGTGAAGTACAAATTTGACCTGGATGGAGTTGTGGTGCTCTTGTCTGATTTGTCATGCATTACAGCAGGAATACACTATTTGTTCGTGGGCAAAGTCGACAGTTCAAAAATGTCTAACCACTGGCATATTTTGAGGAAACATTTGAACCTTTCACAATACACTGTTGATGGAGTTAATGCGCTCTGCAAATCATTGGGAAGTGTACTAGGCTTTGTGGATGGTGACTATTTTTTAAACATAAGTTGTGTCCCAGCCAACCCCAACCGAGCCCAATCCAATGTTCAAAAGTGAGTTGATGTCAAAGGCTCATGCCGTTGGACTTATCAATGCTTTATTCAGTGAATTTCAGAGGCAGCTGAAGATCCTTGCACCGCATGATTTAGAGAGGCCAACAACCCAGAAGACCAATCTGAACAACTTGGGGAGGATGAATATCTAGTTTATCTTGATCAGAAGTTCATCTTGAAGCTGCTTCATCATGCTGTATTAGCAGTTAACAACGATCTGGATATGGAAATCCTGCTGACCATCACCAAGTTTGATCAGAAGGATGAGCGGCCCTTTGACTTGGGCAGTTTAGTCAACACAGAGGGTGTCATTAACGTGTCATACCATGCTGCTTCCACTGTGCAGTCAACAGACCCCACTGTGGATCTACCCTGGTCTCGCTGTGGGATACAGGAGGTGGAGGGTACCCGGGGAACCTTGTTTCCTGTGTACTCGATTGAAGCAGCCAACTTCCAGAGCAATATTGACAACATGCCTTTAGATGTCGATGCAATGCTGAGGCAGGTTTTTCGCGAAGACGGGTGTGATCATGATCAATGCGGAGAGGTATGTTAAATACCTGGATGATCTGTCCCTGAAGACAGTTACCAGGACCAATTTGAGTATTGAGGGTGTATTTTTGGTTCAAGCAGGATATCAGGAGGTCTTGCAAGCTAGTCATTTTTTCATTTCACCCATGATTGACAACTTTCTTGAGTCCGTGCCCATGATTGTTCCCTTTCAGGACAATAATGAAGGCCTAGGACTGCGACACGTTGTACAGCCTGTTGGCAAATATCTAAGTACAACTTTGTTTGACCTTTTGCAGTCCAGTAAAGGCCTGGATGGATTTGAAAGGAGCTGGACTGCCTTCCAGCTAGAGTTGGCAGTGGAGGAACTCTTTTTTGGTCGGCCTGTGTGTGCATTCTCAAGGCAGTATGCGGCAAACCTCGGCTTGAGTGCTTCTCATCCAAATAGCCTGACCAGGATGAGGGGATTTCTTGGTTTGGCACCCATTGGCAGTGCTAGTGTGGGGAGTCTCCACCTTCCGCTGTCTGATTTACTTCTAGTGGTTAACCAGTTTGTGGGCCAGGAGTTAATGAAAATTATCCTTTCCGACCTCCACCAATGGAATGACAGGTTGCCGCTGCAGGTTCTTAAAGACCCCGACCGTCCAATTGGCAACCTAGTTGACTGCCGCACTGTGAGGGAGTTTTGCTGTGAAGTATGCGACAGAAAGGCATTTGGATATCCCCACACATTTGGGAGGGCTGTCAACATGGTGATCTATATGCATTCTGATCCTGCCAGGTGTCTGGAGCTTGGTATGTCTGAAATAAAGTACTTTCCTCATATCCGATTGTGATGAGCAACGTCATCTCAAGGCGACGTGGAATTTCAAGGATTACATTGAGCTGCACCAGGTGAATGAAACTCCTTCCATGGCATCTCGTGCAGCAGCATACCGAGGTGACGTGTTTTTCAGAATAGAGGAACTTGATCTTTCATACTCAAGAAACCTGAAGAAATACATAGAGAATGGTATGCCCTGGCTAGAAAAATGCTTGGAGCGCCTCCCCAGAGTCATCACTGTTCTTGTATTCCTCAGTTGTGTCGGAATGATTCAGAATGGTGATTACATCTCCTTCCAGAAACCTGAAGAGGTGGTCGTGGAAAGGATTGAATTGTCATCTTTACCTGCAAGTTCACATTCTCGGTTGTCAGACTTGGAGGTGTCGTATGTGGTTGGGAATGTTCATCTGAGCCATCGCCTGGCCTACGAATTGTACCTTACACGCTGCAGGGAGAACTCTACACGTGTGCACACATTCCATTCTTTTAAATCCAAACGCAATAGCCTCTTAGCAGATGTCTGAGTGAAACTTCTTATTTCAGTACTACTTTTAAGCACTAGATTTTAGTTTTTGTTCATTGATATATTTTTGATATTGAAAACATTTCACTTTAATGTGAAGATTTTATTTAATTTAAGCAATTTTTCATGTTGATACGTTTTTTTTCTACATTATTTTTTGTTGCAAGTGTGGCGTGGGGGGGGTCGGTGGAGACTGAAAATGTTACGTCACGGGGGAGCGACTTACAATAATAAATATAACCAGACTACGCCACGATGGGAATTTCACCCAAAGATTTTAATCAAACCACCTGTTAAAAGGGCAAACACAGGTTCGTATCACCAATTATATACGAGTCAGACACAATATAAAAATAATCTTTTTATTGACAGTTAAAACCAATATTAAAATAGGGCAATGGAGCATTTGGTTATTCAGCCCAATGGGCCACCAAGAGAAATTTTATACAACGCCAAAAGGCAAGGGCTGGAGCTTACCACAGGACAGCGGCTGACCAGACCACACCACCTATAAATGAATCACGGTGTGCACACACACACACACACACACACACTTGAAGACGCACCACAACACACTGTGAGAAATCACTGCACACCGTGACGGGGGTGCCACCACCTAAAATAAGCTGGTCCTCTGCCCTGGTGCCCAGACCCTGCCAAGACAAAAATATTATTTATTTATTTATATATATATATATATCCCAAATAAACAGTTTCTCTGAAACTAGGTTAATTAAACAAAAAAAAAAGAAATACTTTTGTATTCATTTATATTGTTACTGTGACCTCTCCGCGAGGTAGCTGCAGATTTTATATTTGCAAAAGAAAATCTAAATTTAACAAATATCCAAATATATGGAATAAACACAGCCACTGGAGAAGAGCATGTGGCCAGTAAATAAATCACAATAAAAAAAAGAAACAAAAACAATATAAACCTACCACAGAAATAAACAAATTCAACAAGATATAGGAATATGAAGACAGAAAGGAAGTCATGCAATTAGGACTTTGTCGTAAAACAATTCAAATATCAAAAAGAATAGCAGAGAATGCAACTGAGGCAGGTAGACAAAATCAATGAAAAACAACCAGAGCAACAATATTGAAAAAAACAAGAAATCGAGGAAAACAAGATTTGAAAACAAGATAATATTAGAAACCCAAAGTATTATTTGGGAAAAGAAAATAATAATAAAAAATAGTTTCTGGAAACAGGACAGCAATGCAGCTGTAAAAGGACACGAGTGCCTCAAATGAAAAGCAGCTACTGGCTTCCCCAAACCTATACACAAAAACGAGACTCTGTTAGATTGGTTCTCTCCCATCCCAATACAGGAACAGATCAAAAATACCTTACCAATCGTCGAGGAGATTTGAATAGCACACACGACAGGACTCTTACAACCAAGGCCATGGTAGGAATTAACAAAATTACAGCGACTGCATTGGGTCTCACAGCTGAGAAAGGGGGCAAGTTATCGTTCTCAACTTTTCAGTTGCTATAATATGTGCGTCATGAATAAATACACAAAGCATTCATCCTACCGTCGTTAAAGTCTACGCACGGCTTGTTTACATAGCCGCACAGCAGCAATCACTGAATCGAAACCGATGCTCCAAACTAATTGCAACCTATAAACACACATGAAAACTGTATTAACCAAATAACGGAGCCACAGCCAACACACTAGAAGCACTTTCTGCTTACCTTGATGTTTGCTAGCGCCAGGGAATGACGGCAGTGCGGAAGTGACGGAAACGCGTTACCGACGCAACAATTCAACAGGTGACGTATCTCAGGTAGCACATCATTTACCTTTTTATAGCCTGTGAGCGCCCTCAATTGGCTAAACACGGCAGGTGACGTAACAACTGCCACACAAGGGAGTACATATTTATTTTGTGTTTTTGAAAGTCTATGGTAAAGCAGTTTTTACTTTTTGACTTTCAGAGGAAGTGTTTCCTCTGAAAGTCATGGCCTAGCGGTTAAAGAGTTTGACTCCTAACCCTATGGTTGTGGTTTAGGGGAGTGAAAAATCCAAGATCTAGGGCCCTAAGGCCCCAGAAATGGATGTGCACAGGCCTACTTTCTACTAGCCACTAAAGGGCACCCTGGGCCAAGAAAAGAACAATCCCGGAGGCCCACGAAGAAGTCTAAAACCAAACAAAAATGCTCTTGGATCAGTGCAAAAAATCCCAAATAGGGCTAGAATGCTTATGGTTGTTTCCATTAGGTTTGCACAACAGAATGGTGTGGTACAGTGCATCTTTCAACATTTTTAAAGAGAACTCGGCATCTGTATGGATGGAGAAAATCGGTTTAAACCCCAAAGAACAATCATTAATTTGACTTAACACATCTCAACATAGTTTTGGATTGAAGAAAATAATTTTTGGAACCTACTAGATAATTTCTGTGGCTCTCAACATCATACCCCACACTGATGGAGGCCTTAAAGTGGTCTGTTCAAGCCTTATTGTGACGTTTCGGAATTTCTTTTCCTTCTTCAGGGAAGCTTGAACACAAAATGAAAGGTTCCAGTAACTCATTCCTATTTAAACTGTTTCTAAGGGGGCGTGCCTGCACACACACACATTAAACCAGTAAATATCAGCACTTTTTGGTGGGTCATGATCCATTTTGGTGTGATTAACTATTTTGTTTTTACTGATATTTTTGCATAAATTCACTGAACATTATCAGATGATCACCGAATACTCAAGATCCAGTTCGCAAGACCTACAACGAGGGACGTGGGCCCCACGAGATCATCCCATCCCGACCCAGGGCGACCCAAAAGCCCAGAGGCAGTGGCACGGGCTTGGTTAGAGGAATAAAAAAATCCTACATCTAGGGCCCTAAGGCCCCAGAAAATATTGTGCACAGGCCTACTTTCTACTGGCCACTAAAGGGCACCCCGGGCAGAGAAAAGAACAATCCCCATTGCATGGTTGGGGTCTGGATTGAGTTAAATGGGTTTTCAACTTAAACCAGTAATTAGTAGAGATGTTAATTTGATTCTGTTGATTTGAAATAGCATTTTTCTTAATTTAAAGCCTGTTTTCTGATCTCTGTTGCCTAATTGTTCCGTTGTTAATATTAATTCACTTACGTTAGCGTGCTAATGCTAATATTACTCTATTAATCATTAACACATTACCGTTTAAGGTTTAATAGTTACCTCTTGAAGTGAATCAGAAGGCATTAAAACGGTTGGCTCCACGTACTTCCTATACTTTGAAAGTAAGTTTTATCAAGCTCAATAAGTATCAAAATTGCTGCTCCAAACACATTTCTAGGCTTACTCCCAGGGGGTTTTAGATACACTCTTCTTAGTTTAAAATTAGTTTTCCCAATACCTCTTTCTTTATCTTTCTGTTAGTAATATCAGTATTTTAAAGTTAGGCTGTTGATAATATGCCTGTCATGCATTAAGACTTGGTTATACAACAATTATTTACAACTGAATATAAAAAAGACTGAAACTTTGATCATTGCTCCAGAACAAAAAATACCTCAAATTAAACAACACCTCTGTTCCTTAGACTAATCCATCGAGTTGAGCCTAAGAAACCTGGGTGTTTTGTTCGACCAATCGTTGTCTCTGGATGGTCATTCTAGACAGTTGGTCAGAAACTGTTTTTATCATTTGAGAAATATTTTCTAAATTGAGAAAAATATTGCCCAGAGCTACCTTGGAGATGACCATTCATGCTTTTATTTCTTCAAGGTTAGATTACTGTAATTCTCTTTTTACTTGTTTTAACAATGTTTCTCTGAACCGTCTTCAATTGGTGCAAAATGCAGCAGCCAGGCTTTTAACAGGAATCAACAGAAGGACACACATTAGTCCGATTTTATTTACTCCCCACTGTCTTCCGGTAAAATTTAGAATTAATTATAAAATTTTAGTTTTAACCTTTAGAGCATTACATGGACAGGCCCCCCAATATATCGCAGACATGCTTACCCCTTATTCTTCTTTCCGTACTCTTCGTTCCTCAGGTCAAAATCTCCTGATTGTCCCTAAAACCCGCCTTAAAACTCGGGGAGACCGCTCCTTTCAAGCAGTTGCTCCCAAACTGTGGAATGCCCTCCCACTGTCTCTGCGTGTGGTTGATTCTGTTGATTCTTTTAAAAAACAGCTAAAGACACTTCTATTCAGTCAATCTTTCAGTTGACTGAGCTATTATGTTTTGTATGATGTTTAAGTTTTTTTTAAATCATTTTTAAGTTTGTTAAATTGCTATATGTAAAGCACTTTGTGATTCTTTCTGTGATAGGTGCTATATAAATAAAGTTTACTTACTTAATATTGTATATATAAAGACCTTCAAAGCACTGACACCTTCAAAAGCAATCTGCCAAAGTTAGCCTTTCAGTAATATCATAAAGTTTAAATTAAAAACCCTTAACAGATTACCACCAAAGGCATCAGCACATCAAAGTTAACTTTAAAAATATAAATGTAGAATAAATAGAAAAACCTCCAATAGATTACCATTAAAGGTATCAGTAAGTTGAAATTAGCATGCCAATAACACCACACATATAAGTATAAAAATAATAATAATAAAAACCTTTAAAACACCGACACCTTCAAAAGCAATCTGCCAAAGTTAGCATTTCAGTAATATCATAAATATAAAATTCATAAAAAAAACTTTTAAAAGATTACTACCAAAGGCATCAGCACGTCAAAGTTAGCTTGTTAGTAATATAAATGTAAACTAAATGGAAGAAAAATAGGAAAAAATCTTCAACAGCTTAAGATTTTACTAAAGGTATGAGTATGTTAAAATTAGCATGTCAATAATATCATACATATAAATATAAAAATAAACATGAAAATAAAAAATAAATATTAAAACTGTAAAAATGTAAGCCATTAAACCATTAAAGGTCTAAGAGTTTCAATTTAAAGCAAACCAGAAGGTGACTAGGCCTGTCTGGGTCCCGCACCTCCCAACAAGCCTGTCTGGACTTGGGTTTGCCCCCCTGTCCCGCCTCTTCCGCTCCCCCTGGCGGAGAAAAGGAGAACCGGGAAGGAGTGATCCAATTAAAAGATTTGATGTGGTTTTTAAACGCTGGGTCAGTGATGGCTAAATACAGGTATTTTAGTTCAGCCTTAAATTTAGCAGTGTTCGAATTGAACCGGTTAGGTTTCTAAACCGCTGGGTCTGTGACGGTTAAGTTTAGGGTGTGGTTTGGTTCAGCCTTAAATTTAGCAGTACTCACCAGACCACAGCTCAAAATTCAGAGCCCGACGATCCCGACCCAGCATCGCGTTCTGCCATGAAGTGCTGTTTCAGCCAGACTGCCTTGTCCCAAAGACGGTAAGTGTCATCGTTAGACTATAAACACTGGTTCTGTAACGGTTAAAGTGAGGGTGTGTTTTAGTTCAGCCTCAAATTTAGCAGTGTTCGAGTTGAACCAGCTAGGTTTTTAAACCGCTGGGTTTGTGAAGGTTAAGTTTAGGGTGTGGTTTGGTTCAGCCTTAAATTTAGCAGTACTGGGTTAGGATTAGGAACGAATGAGATCCAGAAGCTGAAACATAGTTTAACATCGGTAAATGCACTGTCCTTCTTATACTCCTGATGGCCACCTGTTTTCACCGTTCGAGCAGAGCCCCATAGCCCAGGCCCACAACATCCTCCCAATAAAAGGAGATTTTCAAATTAATATTCTGTTATATTCATTATTTATAATACAATACATATAATTACATAGGTTTCAAATCCTTAGTGGTAGAATGGGTAGGTTTTAGGTGTAGTGTGGTTCTCCTGGTTAGGTTTAGGTGTAGTGCAGTTGACCTGATTAGGTTTAGGTGTAGTGTATTTAACCTGAGTAGTTCTTAAGGGCCAAGGGTTATTTTTAAGAAAGAAAATATTTAAAGAGGAGGAATTACAAAATATAAAACATATAATGATAGAGAGCAATTGAGATTTACTCAGGCCTTCCCTCTCTCAGACCTCATTGAGGCCCCTGGGGTATATGTACCCAGTTTTTTGATCCAACTTCTCTCCTCCCGGAGTCTATCTTTTAGAAGCCAGAGTGAGTTGGCTTGGAGCACCGTGGCTCTGAGAGAGGGAAGGCCTTGGGACATGAAGTGTCTTACAATGAATCTACGTTTCTCTATTTTGTTTATTATGTTATGAGCAGTGTTGTGGGTAACGCGTTACAAAGTAACGCGTTAGAGTACTCTAATTACTTTTTTCCTGAAATGTGTAACTTAACGCGTTAGTTTCATGCGTAAGTAATCAGTAACTTCGTTATTTTTAAAAAAAAGTAATCCGTTATTTTAAGGAAAGGAAAATCCCGACTGCAGCCTGCTTTTTGTCAGACAGTAGTCCTAGGTCTACTGTGCCACCTGCGGATGTATCAGCGGAGCCGAAGCTCTGTGATCGTAAAGTCAATGGCTGTGATGCGTCTGTGCCCTGCGCCTGACCCTGTGTGTGTGGGTTTTTTTTCGAACTCCCGGCAAGATAGCAGAGAGGACAGCGTTTGGTTTATGGAAGTACGCACATTATTTTCAATTTGTCAACGAAAAAGAAAAGAACATAATGGTAAAATGCACACTCTGCTTTGGTGAAAAGCTTCTGTCGACCGCCAAAAATTCTACCTCAAATTTAACGCTACGTTTTAATCACAACTTTGAAGAGTAAATGTAAGAGGACTGTGTTAAAGCGAATTTAGGCTTGTGACTGTGAGTGACACTTTAATAATAATTAGTTCGGCTATTAAGCGATTTGTCATTTGCCTGTGTGGCAGTGAAGGATTTAATTCGGTTTGTTATCATTTTTGTTTGACAGGCAGCTGTTAATTTCTGTTAGATCGTTGGCTGGCTGGTTGTTCATCATTTCTAAATGGATTTAAATCTGCAAGCCTGTTTAAGGTTGTGTTTACAAGTAAGCATACTTGTACTTTGATAACTGCATTATTTAAAGTTAAAGAAAAATCAGGAGTTATCTTGTGGTGCTCATAATATACAGTAGCCTAGGCTACCCGGGCTGGGTAGGTGCGAATTTTGATTAATAATACGTTCTGTGATAATAAATAAATAAAACGCAATGTGGAATAGCCGATTGTTGACTGTCTTTCCTGTTATTGTTATCCTGCAGTGTTAATTTAGTCGGATGACTGACGTTATTCATTGTCGGGAGTCACGACTTCTAGGTGCATTTAAAGGGGCCAGGGGCTGTGTCTGTCATGTGTGAGCCGCTGCAAACGGCTTTTAATTTTTGGTAACGCATGAGTACTCTAACGCGTTACTTTTATGAATAGGTAACGCTGTATCATAACTGATTACTTTTAATTGATGGTAACGTTGTAACCTAACTAACTACTTTCCAAAGTAACTATACCCAACACTGGTTATGAGGATGCTGATAAATTATCTTTCTAAGATCTGTTTACTGGTCCTATTCTTTACCCATCTCAAATACACATAATATTTACACGATCCTGCTTTGGGATTCATATTGGTATTTAGACCTTGTACTTTACTTTGTATTAGAATATTCAGTAGATTTTTATTTCTTTCATAGGCCGCAATTGGTTTGTGATTCTGTAAATGAGAAGTCTCTTTCAAAAATGTAGTGAAATTTTGTTTTTGATGTGTTTGAGTGTTTGAGTGCTTTAAATAAAATTTTGACTGCTTTTAAGAATTCTTCTTTCTGTGAACATATACGGTGGAATCTCAGCAATTGTGATTTAAGTATCCCTTTGAAGGTGTGTCTGGGGTGAAAACTACTCCTATGTAATAGGCAGTGTGTATCAGTCTCCTTAAAGTAGACTTTATAGTCCAGCTGATTGTTCTGTTGAAATTTAGGTCCTTTATATGTCACTACATCAAAAAAATTGACTCTTTCACAGTCCAACTCAAATCTTATTTTAATAGATCTTTCGTGTTGATTCAAGTGCTAAGTAAATTTCATAAAATCCTCTTTCGAGTACGTCCACACTCCCCAGATGTCATCTAGGAATCTGAAATACAAAAACTTTTTAAGTGGTTCCTTAGCCAAAGCAGTCTCTTCCCAATGGGCCATGAGAATATTAGCATTCGAGGGTGCGAAGCGTTTTCCCATTGCAGTTCCCTTTATTTGCAAGAAGTATTTAGAGTTGAATTCAAAATCGTTTTTAGTCAAGTTGATCTCCAGTAACTTTAATAAATACTCATCCGGTCGTTTGCTGTCCGGGTATCTACGCATGCACTCCCGTACTGCTTCAAGGCCTGCTCTGGTTTCTATGTTTGTATAGAGACTGTCTACGTCAATCGTGAACAACAGTGAATCAGAAGGGATCCTGAGTCCCTGGGTCTTCTGTATAAAATCATAGGTATCCTTTAAATAACTGTTATGTTTCTGTGATATACAACTTAAATGATATTCAATAAATTCAGCTATATTATATGTTTCGCTATTACAATCGGATACTATCGGTCTCCCTGGTGGTATCTTATCTGGAACACTCCAACTTTTCTGATTTTTGTGTATTTTTGGGAGTAAATAAAATCTTCTAGCTCTCGGTACTCCTGGACCCAACAGGTATTCCTTCTGTTTTCTGTTGTTGATTCTATTTTCATACATCTCTTCTAGGATCTCCTTAACTTCTATCTGGGTATGTGGATAAATAGGCTCTTCTAAAGGGCTATAATGTTCAGTATTCTCGAGTTGTCTCATACCTTCCCAAGTATAGTCGTTCCTGCTCATAATTACAACCGTGTTGCCTAGGGCTGTAGTACTCGAGTCCGGTCTTGGACTCGAGTCCGGACTCGAGACATTTTTCTGTCGTCTCGGACTTGTCTAGCAAAAAAATAAAATAAAAAATTTCTCCTTCAAAACAAAACCACATTTGCATGATGTCGCGACTGAAAACGTGTGGAAAACGCTAGGCGCGCCGCTCTCCTTATTTCCAAAGCACTCTGTAGCCTGCGCTTGCGCTCCAGTGGCGTCTGCTGTTGCTGGGCAACCATGACCCGCTCTCCATGATGACGCAGAAGTTTCAGCAAAGAATAAATGGAATTCCAGCACTAAACATCCCTTTCAGTAGCTCTGCTAATAGATTCATTTAAAAAATGGCTATCCTTGTGCAACTATGATCATCTGTTTCTCCATCTTGCCTTAGCTTTCAGTATTGTTCCGGGAAAGGATGTGCATGACCAGTGGTGCACTTACTGCGACCTGAAAAGTTTAGATGTTTCTAATTTAATTTTCTACCTGTTAGATTGTGTTTTATTTACGTCTACACCTAGATAGCCTTTTTTTTTATCAATAAATGCATATTAATTTATAGCCTTATGCAACAATTACATATGCAAATTTTTAACTTTTTATATGACATTACATATTTACATTTTCATGTAACAGCCAGTATTTGTATCTGCAACAATCACAAAATTTTTCCTATCTGCATTCGGATACAACATCGTACAGTTACTTGATAAGACTGTTATGACTTTTTATATATTTTTTCGTAGTTATGACTGAACAAGTATGTCGTGTTAAACTGAAATAATTATTAATTTCTAAAATAATATTTATCATGCAAGCAGAGAGATGTCATGACAAATGTTTAGTGATCATTTGAACACGACTGAATCCATTCAATGCACACATTCTCATTACGCAGAACACTTTGAGCGAGTCTTAATGTTAATGAACTTCACTAAACAGATGTGTGTGTTCCGCGCAAACCAGCAAAAGGTAAATATGCAAACATGTAGGACAAGTAGACACTGTATCCGTATCGAAGCTGATTATTAGCCTACTGTTGAGAGAGAACTGATTTGGTTTTTGAGAGACTGAGACGCGCAGCGCTGCTGTTTGATTGGTGAGCGCGCTGTGCTTATTCCATTCATTCGTATCATGGTAGCCTAAGCTTTCAATATTTGCCTTAAATATATACAAATAATATAACGTGTAGCTATGATGTATTATTATAGGTAAAATTACTCTTGCAACGCTCTGATTTCTGAGAGATAAACAGAGAGGCGACAACAATGCGGTGTTTGATTTGCTCTCTTTTCACTCAGGCACAACCCTAATTATTACATTACATATTTTATTTTTACATGCAACATAGATAAGGTCATATAGTAACAGCTCCACACAATATTGTAATTCTAAAATTCACGTCGTGCTTGCAAACACTTTGTATGCAGTATGGTTAATGCATGCTGGAGTAGTCGATTGTTTCTGACAGAGCTCGACTAGTCTATGCAAGCCCTAGTACAGTATGACAAAACTTTCGCTGTATTTATGTGCGCATGCCCAGTAGAGCCAAACGTATCGATTCTAGCCTTGCTGCGCGCATTTGTCATATCCCGAGCTTTGTGCGTGTCTGTGCACTGTGCCAATTAGGCATAGTCATATACATTTTTGACCACAGATATAATGTCAACAAACAATAAAGTACATAAAAATTATTTGACCTTACAGTTTCAAACTTTGTTTGTTTATCCAAGTTTAGCTCCCAGGGTCGGACTGGGGGTAAAACCAGTACTCATTAGCAAGGCCCCAAAGGAAGAGAGGGCCCTTGAAAAGTATGAATCTGAAATATATATTTTTTACCTGGATATTTTCATGGGTGGGGGCCATGGGGGCCCATCAGGATCGCCTATGCACCAGGCCCGGGATCTTGTGTAACGCCCCTGTTAGCTTCAACCCTAATTATACACACTTGAACCAGATAATCAAGCTCTTACTAGACACACTAATCTTCCAGGTGTTTTAAGGCCAGTTGGAGCTAAACTTTTCAGGACATTGGCCATCCAGGATGTAGTTTGGAGACCCCTGTCCTACAGAGTTGTTACTTTGCACATGCTTTTTGATCATTACAAATAATAATGTAAAATGATTTTCTTAGAATAGGAGATATGCTTTCTCTCGCATCACAAACATTATCAGTAGTTAAGTATGTGAAGAGGACCCTTTTTTCATTCTTTTGGACTCTGTCTTGGACTTGGACTCGAAACTTTTGGACTTGGACTTGACTTGGACTCGAACCTCTTTGGACTCGGTCTTGACTTGGTCTCGACTAGTCCTGGACTTGGACTTGACTTGGACTCGACAAAGCCGGACTTGACTACAGCTCTAGCTGCCTTTATCGGCCAGTTTTATAACTATCTTTTTGTTTTTCTTTAAAGAATTCAGTGCTTTTTCTTCACTGGTGGTCAGATTGGAGATCTCGTTTATTTCCCAATGTAAATGTTTAAATGCTTTTAAATCAGCTTCCACAATTTGTGTTATCTGTTGGGGTAGACTGGAGAAAGGGGGAGTCCAATCTGAACCATCAGTGAACCGTTTCTTTCCCTTTCTTTTTCTTTTTCCTTCAAAGAAGGCTTCCAATTTAAGGTATTTCTGCAGGCCTCTGAGTAATTCACCTCTTTGTGTTTTTTTATTTTTTGGTGCAGGAACGAAAGACAGTCCCTTCAATAAGACTGCCGTTTGATCATCCGTAAGCTCAAGTGATGGTGCTAAATTCATGATTAATCTCTCAGTGCCATCACTCGGCCTGATGTTCACAAGAAGTTTAAATGATCCATCCAATGTTTCAGCATTGTTTTTGCTGTTCCAGCGGTCCAGTGTATACAATCCTCCTCCACCACAAATTCCTCTTTGGGAAGCTCTTCAATGGAGACCAATGTGTCCTTTATATATTTATTTATCTTTTCTAAATGGACCTGTTCTTCCAGAGGTACATTTGTGGAGAGGTTTACCAAGGGGAAGTACAAAGCCGTGTGTGGTAATCGGCTTCTGGCCATTCTGTATTTTCTGTGTATCTCTTAATGGTTAGCAATACATCTCTGTGCTCTGTTATTAATCCCTAGAGAAAAGATCAACAACTCGGGCTCCATTGCTATGGTGGCCTTTTCCATTTTCCTTTTCCAAGTTGCCCTTGTGTTGGAATTTAGCTCCTGGGAAACAGTCGATCTGCAGATCTGCGTCGAGCCAGGTCGAGCCTGTTTTGCTGTGTTTATTTCCCCACTGGGTAGCTCAGTGATCTCATCTTCTTCCAGCAACAGTCTCTGGTAGATTCTACGGGGTGTTCTTTGTTCCAAGGGTGCTTGTGGCCTGACAGGCGTTGGTAATATGGCTGGAGGTTCTAACTGGAAATCTTCTTCATCGAATGACCACTCTTCTCTACCCCTATTTGTCGGTGGAGTTCTTTGTTCCACCAGAATTTCGGGGGGGCATCCTCCCTTTCCAAGTGGCGAGAATTATTTTTAAATTCTCTAAATGAGCGGTCCCTGTCCTCAAACTGCCTCGGGAAATGAGAAGTGCCAGCACGGTTGTGTGTAATGAAATTTCTGTTGTGAGATTCTCTCTCGTGTTCAGCTGGATGTTCATCTAGATCGATACGTTGACGTGGGACTTCTCCTCGTTCCCTACATGCTCTGTATGCGTACATATCAGCTGATGACACGTTCAAAAATCAAAACAAATTCCCAGGAATTTCAAAACTAAATGACACTCAGTGAACTTGCGACGTTTCGAAGCAAAATAGCTTCTTCTTCAGGCAGTGTAATACTATAGTGTCGTTAAAACAATTAGGAACTGTGGAAACACGAGTGCAGCCCTTACAAAAAATAACCATGGTTTTATTATAGTAAAACTGTAGTAACCCATGGTTTTTTGGCGTATTGACTGCCATTTGTAAAACCACAGATTTACTACAAATACCATGGTTAAACTATGGTTAATATAGCAAAACCATGGTTAATTTGTGGTTACGATGGTTTAACTACAGTAACCATGGTTTTTTGGCTTTATTTGTAGTAAAACCATGGTTAATTTTTGTAAGGGAGGCGTTGCTACTCTGAGTGATTCGATGCGAATAATTAGAAACGCGCCCCTCCCGCTACTAAAGGTGTTTCTAAATGTCAAGGAAGGATCCTCGGAAGCCATTATTCTGAGGATGCTACGCCATCGACATCCGTCGAAGGACTGTTCCAATGTCGAGGATCCTCGGAATTTCAACCAAGGACTGTGTAACGGATATGCAGATCATCGATTCATGTGTTTAATTCAGATTTTCCAAATGAAACTCTTTTTGCACCAAGTGCCTGGCCTGGCGCCAGCCTGGCTGGACTTAAATTATTTACGATGCCCATGCGAGCTTCAAAGAAGAAATGAAAACCCCCAACCCAAATTCCTCCAACACACTGGAGACAAAGGAAACCTTTCGTATAAGTTCCTTACTTTCATTTTATTATTAATATGTATTTTAATTATGTTTATGGATTGCATAAAATGGTTAATCCTTGTTATGTGAAGAGTATAAGTTGCAAGCTCATACTTTAGGAAATGTCTCTCCTCACTTTAACCTTCTCAAAGAGAGCCATGTTTCTGCAACCCCCACTTTTGCAGGTTGTAAAAGTTTACGACCACACAGGACAGGAGAGAAGCCAAATCACTGGCTTCTTTTGAACAATGCATTCTATGGAATGTATTCATTAACTTTCTGTTTCTATGTTTTATACATGTTTTACGTATTCCCTTTTGGTACATTTAGATGTTTCCCAACATCTGCAGTGTTATCATGTGTTAAGCAAATCTTTAAATATGTGTAATTCTGCATTTGAATGTAACTTCATGTTTTGATCACATATATCTATTATGTTTAGTCTTGTTCTAATCGTCATGCTCTGACAGACCCATTTATCTAGCGCAAAGTAATGAAATATGTATGTAATCTGAATTACAAACTTGCTAGAATAATCCCTGGAATTTGGACAAGCCCTAGATCTCCAGGGGGGGGGTTGTCTTCACAGAGACAAAGGAACTTTTCCCTCCGCCTCAGATCGCGGACTTTCATTGGCTGTTTACGCGAAAAAGGGGCGTGAACTATTTCAAGCTATATGAATTGACCAAACAAGGTCCACTGGCTCTTCTTCCTCTTCTTCTCATTCTCTGTTCTCGAACACGCTGCTCTCCAACGTTGCTTCATAGCTCATAGCGCAAACCCCCTCAGCACAGGGGCTGAGAGAAAAAGCCATTTTAATGGCTCCTTTGGAAGTTTTCGTTTTGTTCTTTCCTTTTCTTTTCTTTACTAAGTTTATTCAACTATTCGCCTCTCCACGCAAGGAAGACGAATTCTGGAACAATGTTTGTTGAACCTTTCAAATACCGCGCGAGGACAGAACAAAGGACCACGTGCTCCACGCTCACGCCAAGAGCCAGCGCAGCGTGCACGCGCGTCACATGGCCTCCGTTTCATGGCACATGGCTGTTTCAACGGGAACAGCGTGCAAAGCTCACAAGCTCGACGCCGATCTCACGCCACGCTCACATGGGACACTTTTGCAAGTATCACTTTCTCTATGGAGATTTAAATGCTGCTTTAAAGTGTTGTTATGATCTGATTTGTTGTTGGCTTCCAAAAGTTACTGACTATGATTTTCATACCTGAGCTCCTTATGTGATCTCACTCTATTTTCTCTCTCTCTCTCTCTCTTTTATTTGGATTCGTTATGTATTGTATAAAGCTTACTGTTTGTATTGTCGTACGCATATTTACTCTGTGTGATTTGTAGTTTGATGTATTACTAGTTTAATTATTAAAAACCCATATACTGACGATTGGCTTGGACTCCACCCCACTCACATTACGAGTCACTGAGATGTCTGATCTATAGCTACAAGCTCTAAATTTAGAAACTAAATTTTATCATAAGGATAGGATAATATTTTCATGGCCAGAGAATACTTTTCCTTGAATTATAAGGCGTGATAACTTTATTGAAAATTGATAGGTCTACAGTGGTTTGCTGGACATACCACGGTTTGATTTGCAGTAATTTACAGTAAGAGATATCACAATAATTGATATGAAGAATGTAATATTGACATATTAATGAGTAAGTTACAGTGCCCTGTGATTATTTATTGTTATAGGCAATTGAGTTATTTTTCATAATCAATCAAATTTAATGTAACTGTCATCTGAGATATAAATTAATCATATTCCTGATTAATTATTCAAATTCCCTATATATCATTTGAGTTAATTATTCTGTAAGACTCATTGTTGCTACAACTGAGTCCTTCATTCGAAGAATATCCCATACACAGGAAAGGATGCATATGTGTATCCTTCATGCTCTTCACGCTCTCAAATCACCCACAATCCTATGCGCGCAGCTTTGCTATCTAGTTAAAAAAAAAATCGAACTTTAGCGTAGTCGGAGCGTAACAGTTTTTATTTACATTACCAAACATTTGTTAGAACTGTAGTAAATATAAGTAAAGTTTGACGTTTAAATGCCAGTACAAATTACTACCGTATTGATATTGTAAATTATACAAATACAGATGGTTAACTGAACCGGACCTGTCATTTAACAATTGGTTGCATCATCGGCATTTCTTTTATAAATAATTAGTTAAGTTCTCCAAAGTAATTTAATGATACCATTCACAGTGTTATTAAAACGGACCTTTTCACTGACGTAATGACGCAATTACGTGCACTTGCTAGCCTGTTTCATTTACGTGTTCTTCGAATGCTTAAGAGGAGTCTCACCTTGCCTCTGAAGGAAGTGACTTGGAAGGATCAGTCCTACCAAGGAAGTATCCTTGACATTGAGAAACGCCATAAGTATCAACGAGGTCCCTGTGATGACGTCATCTCCCCACGCCTCGGATAATGCCATTATGATGGTAATTTACAAATATGAAACTTCAAAATCTTGTTATTGAAAAATGCTTCTATTTATTCTCCATCATATTCAACCTTTTTTGATATTTTAATAAAGTGCCCTTGGTCGTCATCATCAAAATACTCCTTTTAACTTCATCATTTATCACATTTAGGGGCACTGTAAATTTTAAATCCCATGTGCTATATTTTTTTATTGTTTTTAAACTTAGATTTCTATCTTATAACATTATGATTTCATAGTTAACTCAGTCATTGCTGATCCTCAGATTTTATATAAATGTATTTATTTTATTTCTAGAATTTGATAATGTAAATTGTTATTTATCATGTTTTTTTATAAATCCATACTGTTAAATATGTAATAAATATGTAATAATTATAATTGAGTTAATTGTTTTAGGAGAATATGGAGAGAAAAAAACTTTTTTTCATAAACCATGATTCACTATAGCGTTCGAGAGGTATTGAGAAGAAATTATAGGGGACCATCTGTCAAAAGTGGGCTCATTTATCCCTAATGTCATCAATGGGTGGTCAACAGATCAAATTGGCAAAAATTATCTGAGGCAGCACCTATCTAATCCATCCAGGCTTCTGAAAAAGTGTTTTGTCTGGACATGTTCTTTTTAGGCCCTAAGAGCTCCAGCTAATCTTACACTCATGAATGCGAATGAAGAAGCAGTACATAAGTTTAAGAAATAAAACAACAAAGTTCTAGGAGAACTTACAGGAGTTAAAAATGAGATCCATGCGGTCCACTTGCCCCATCTGTGAATGTTGTTCCCAGACATGCATGTGTAGCCCCCTGTCTGCTGACTGTGCTGTTGTGTATTTGGTTTGCAATGTGCTACCCTGACTGGCAGTATCAAACATGTATTGAAAAGTTAGTCAGGATGTAACTGATCATATGAATGTCCTGAAATGTCCCTTCATGTATCATATGAAATCTTCTGAAATCTTCTAATTATTGTTTCACCTTTTCTTCAAATGTCTCCTTCCTGACTTTCGGGGCTGGTACAACAGTGTTTATGCAGACACCTCACCATGGTCTGATCTATAGACTATATGTTAAGGTCCCTCTGAGCAGGAAGGTGCCAGGGCGTCTAGCTTTTACTGTTGAAAGACAAACCTGCGTCATGTTTTAGGTTGAAAGACATCCAGACACGTTAATCTGATTTAGGGGCTAAATGTTAATGTCTCTTACCTTATGAGCAGGAAAGTGCCAAGGCGTCTACCTTTTAGTGGTGGAAGATGGTCATCTTAATGTGTCTATGTTAACACCTGACTTTTACTAAAACTTTCATTGAATTTACTTTAGGCAGAGGATGATGAGGTTCTTAAGAGGATTAGACAAGTCAGTGCTATGTCCATATGAATGCTGCTTAACAGGAGGGCCATTTCTCTAAGGCTAGGTTGAACAAAAGCAGTGGGGAACGATAGCTATCATGCTTAAGTTTCTTCTCTTTGTTATTTAAGTAGTATGAGTTAACTGTCCAGGAGTGGTTTAATTTAAAACATAATAATTTTCTTTATTCAACAACTACATTTTTAAAAACAAAATAAAGATGTTGTATACGTAACAGCAGATGCATGTTTACCCAAATCAATACTAGGACTCTGATCATGTTTAAAACATTTTCAGTTTTTATTTACTGAAAGCCATTCAGCATAGGTTCTTCTTTTTATTTTAGTAGAATATGAGTTTAACTGTCTAGTAGGAGTTTTATTTAGGGTGGGTTTTAATTTTTAAAACATAAGAAAAAGGAGCAGAACCATTTCTTTTTAACTAATATGGTGACCGTTGCAGTAAATTCATCCCTACCCGAAAACATTACTAGTATTCTAACCAAGTTTTAATCTTGGCTTTATATTATTTTAACTGGTTAGAAACATCTAAGTTATATTTACTAGTAGATTTAGTAAGTTATATTTGATAAAGTTGTAGATCCTTGCAGTGTGTTCATAGGTTGGAAAGAAATGAAAACATTCATCCCTATTGGACAGAACATTGGGTAGGCATGTTTTTTCCATTTTTATAATGTAAATGTTCATGTTACGCCTACATCTGACATCACACCTCAACACATTCAAAGAGGGTCCGCTCTAACCTGATCAGTTTCACTAAAATTCACATATTAGCTAGTTTGCTAGCCTACATCTGCTGCTGTGGAATCTCTGAGAAAGACTTTGTTTGTTACAATGGCTTACAAAAATGGTGAGTGTATTTAATTTATATATAAGATGGTTTCTTTGTAAATGGGGTATCTTACTCTGTTTAACTTTAATGTTTAACAGGATTTTTAAATCGTATGTGTGTACAATTCAGAATACTTTAAGGCGCAGATCTTGACCAGCTACGTAAGTAATGTATTTGTTTATACATATAGTATAGTGAATACACTGCGTTTTAAGGATTTATCCACTTATTTTATATTAATTATACTTATTTGTGGTTAGTTAGAGCTCCACTGATTAACAGCTTGGATCAGCGGTCTGCTAACAACAGTAGTAGTTCCTTGAATGGTATGTTGTATTTTATTAGCACTTACATTTGAAATATCTGTTTGATGTATGTAGTTTAAAAAACTTTTATTTATTTATTTTTTTAAACTAAAATCTTTTATTTTACTGTTTTACTTATTTCTTTATCTCTTGATGTAGCCGGATTGGTTTCTTAGCCTGGGCCTGATATTCAGAACATAATTGTTGGGCCCTCAGAGCCATCTGCATCGACCAGCTCAGGTTAGATCTTGATCCCTCTGAAAACATTTTGGTTTTTTCATGTATGTGGTTTAATACTTTACAAAAACAGAAACTTTTGTTTTACTGTTTACAGCATCTTCAGCTTTTGATGTAGCCGGATTGGTTTCTCAGCCAGGGTTTGATATCCAGAATAGAGATGCAGGACACTCAGAGCCATCTGCATCGACCGGTTCAGATCAGTTCACATAACTCTCTTTGTTAAAAGTCAACAGGGGAGTTAAACGACCCCGGCCTGACAAATTAGCAACAAGGGCTACTACCTCAAGGCTTAGTACTAAGAGACATCTAGCGGTGACCCTGACACGTTGTAGCCCGATGACAACCCACGAATCAGTTGGTATGTATATTTCTATTTTAATTTAACAATCTGTTGTAATAAGAGAGTGAGGGGAAAAAAATATCATACATTAATTTTTTATTACATGTGTGTTTTCCATAGAACTCCACAGTTCAGATGTGCTGAGCTCTCAGGATAATGTTTCTAACTGGGATGATGCTTTGATCAAAGGCTGGGATGCCAATGAAGATGCTGTGGTGCCGAATGCCTCGGAGTCCATAAGTTCAGCGGTAGCAGATAGACCTTCAGACGTTACAAATGCTGATAATTTTGTGCTGGATATAGATGATCAAGACTTGATATTAGCTGCAGACAGCGTTGCCCCCACAACTGTTACCAATAATACAGAGCTGACCGAGGTGGTTGAAAATCATCAGACTGATGAACTTAACGCTGTTGAGACTCCTGCCGAACATTCTGCATCAACTAATGATCAAGCTCTACCATCAAATCAACAATGCTTCATTCATGAGCTATTGCTGGGGGGCCGTGAACATAATCGACGTGTGGAGGAAAAACTGTTGAGTCTTCGGAGATGTTCAGCTTGTTCATTCAGTCATATTGATACGTTATTGACAAACTCTGTTGAACAAGGACAGATATGCAGACTGGTTCATGAACGTAAAGACTTTATTGCCGAACAAGTGAAGAAGATCGACAGCGGGCGTTGGGAGGAATTCAGAGAACGTCAACTCACGGTAACACTGCTTTCTAATATTAAGAATGCTGTTTTAGGTGGTGGCAAATCCTGAGCATTTTTGATTACACATGTAAAGAAAAATGCGCTGGTTTCTTCTTTTTTCTCTGAGCTGACGGTTACCATGTGTTAATTGTTTTTTGATATGCCTTGTACTGTAGTTGCATTTGCGTAGTGTTGTACTGCTGGTGTGTTTGTTAGGTTAAATTAGTTTTTTTTTTTTTTTTTTTTGTGATGGGTAAATCTTTAAAAAAAATGTTAATTACTATCTGTATTGATGTGTTTAACAGTGTTGAGCTAGTGTTTTTTGATTAGGGTTGTTTATTTAGTATGCATCTAATCAGATACATACATTTAAAAAAATACAAATACATTTTTTTTTTTTTTTGGTTAATTACTATTTGTATAGCGTGTTTAACAGTGTTTTTTTATTTATTTTTAGTATTACTAGCATTGGGATTTATTTTTGAGGATTTTTATTTAGTATGCATCTGTAATTAGATGTATATATTTTATAAACTCATCTTTTAAATATGGCTGGTAAAAGAGTACGTTCAGATGATGATCTACATAGCTGTTCATTGGAGTATGAACAGAGACCTTCTGCAAGAGCTAGATATGATGATGATGATGATGATGATGATGATGATGATGAAATGGTTATAGTTGAGCGGTTGCAGGGAATACTTAATCAGCAGATTGAGGCCTTTGGTCCAGACTATGTAAATCTAGCAGATAGATTAGAGAGTCTTGTACAAACTCAAAGGTCTAATGACGAACAGCATGGGATGATTTTAAACAAAAACATGTCTGAGATAGTATAAAATATGGCATTACAGAATCTAATAACCACAGAGGCTGAAATGTTAGACTCAACTGATCCTGATCTATGTGAAAGATTAGAACAATTGATCCAGACACATGCCTATGATTCTGAACAGATAGGCACTGGGTTATTAGATTCTGTAATGTCAGATTCCACAGGTCCCTTTGCAGGTTTAAGTCAGAATGATGTTGACAGACTTGCGCGAGATGGCGGTGTTGTAGAAGGATACACTATAGTACCAAGACCACATTTTAATGGTTTAGAGTTACATACAGATCTCAATCTGAGAGAAATTTCATCCCCCAATTTAGCTGCATACACTATATTTGTGCAAAATGTGTTGTCAGAGATGGTGTCATTTTCCAGACAGATTGCAGGTCAGGGTGGGTTTATTAACATTAGCTTGAGAGGTCCTAGTCTAAGACGCGATGTGAATGCTGTACTGTCCCCCGGTAATGATTACAATGAGCAGGTTTTTGTAGACCAGTTTGAAGTTGTAATGCAGAGTAATGAAGGTGTGATGGCCGATGATTCTTTACCATTACATGCCAGAAGTAAGAGTGGCGGGGTTCGTAGGAAGATTACAGATATCGCCCATGATGATGTGATTAAGAGGAAGAAGATGCATTTATTTTGTCCAAACAATGTTGGAACAAATCTATGCTTTCCTATTTGTTTAGCCCATTTTCTTGAACCACAAACACCACACCAGGAGTTAGAAGGAAGGGCTATGACCATACAGAATGCTGCCGGTTTCACATCGCAGAGCCTTATAGGTTTTAATGATGTAGCGAAGTTTGAAAAGGTCTTAAACATAAAAATTGTGGTTTTCCACAGATCTAGTGAGGGTCGATTAGAAAAGTATGAAACGCATGAAAAGCCGCATCCCAAAACTGTGTTTCTATATCTCCATGATAGTCATTACTACATGATAAATGATTATAGATTATGTGTGTGAGTACTGCTATACAGGATCTAAAATAGACAGAATCATGAATATGAATTTGCATGTTCTGTCTGCAATGACAGTGAATGTCACAAACAACCCAAAAACACAATTCATTGTCCCGACTGTTTGCGATTTTGTAAATCACAATACTGTTTTAACGCTCATAAACGGTCAGTTGGTGGTAACGTGTCGGGTAGATCCCTTTGCGATACTATTAAATACTGCAGTAAATGCAGTAGACGTTATTACATCGCCTCAAGCAATCCACAACCCCACAAATGTCCTGCCGATTTTTGTCTGCATTGCGGTGATAATGTAAGTCATGGAGGGGCTCATGAATGCTTCATACAGCCTACACAACCTAAAGAGTTTGACACCCGTTACATCTATTATGATTTTGAATCACGTAGTGATAACGGAAAACATGTTGCGAATTACGCTTCTGCCATGACTTTTGATGGGAAGAAATATGAATTTAGGGGTGAAG
The DNA here is from genome assembly GCF_003368295.1 of Carassius auratus. Taxonomy (NCBI): domain Eukaryota; kingdom Metazoa; phylum Chordata; class Actinopteri; order Cypriniformes; family Cyprinidae; genus Carassius; species Carassius auratus. Next base: position 382,107 of record NC_039300.1, on the reverse strand, counting down.
ACTGTGTGAAACAACTCGTCGATAAATTCAGGCAGCCCAAATTTAAAAATTACACACTTGTAGCACACATGCTTTAGGCTTTGATAATTTTTTAATACTGGGGTATTTTTGCAAAGTAGGTCTTAAACTTAAGGTTCTCATGCAAGGCTGTAGACTACTCTCCATGGTTGATGAGATGACCAAGCAACGTTACATTGACAGCTATTCATTTTTGCCTATGGCTTTAGCGAAGACATCTGCAGCGTTAAATCTGACCACAGCTGAGAAGGGCTACTTTCCCCATCTTTTCAATAGGCTGGAGAATCAGAGCTATGTAGGTCCATACCCCGCTTAGCATTACTATGGTTATGACAACATGATAGACAGTGCTAGGACAAAATTTGACCAGTGGTACGATACTCTTGCAGGAAAGATCTTCGACTTCAGGAAAGAGATTGGGTTGTATTGTATGAATGATGTGGTTTTACTACGTGAAGCATGCATGAAATATAGAGAGGAGTTCATACAGTGTACGCAGATCGACACTTTTAGCTACACCACCTTGGCATCATGTTGCATGGGTGTGTTTAAGACACACTTCCTCAAGCTTAACACAATCCTTGACTCACAATAATGCATACGCACACCAACACAAGACATTCTCGAATGTTTCGATCGAATGGCTTGAATATGTGAAAAAGACCCGAGGGGTGGATATCCACTACGCCCTTAACCATGGTGAGATGAAGTTTGGATCATATTATGTAGACGGTTATTATGAGAAAGATGGTGTGAGAAAGGCTCTTGATTTTGCAGATTGTTTTTTACATGGTCATTTCTGTTCGTTACAGAGCTGACATATATAAATATATAAATATCATATATAAAATATATTTGAATTTACATAAATACATTCCTCTTTTTATCCCTTTCGCACGTACGATCACACACTCACACACGTGATTAGAACGGTCAGTGCATCACGTGATCAACTGCTAAATTCAAATGTGCTTTCGTGTTGGCTGGCACTGAGCCAGAGACAGGAGCTCGGAGCTGTCATATATCACAACTTTTCAGCGTTTTCAGCCACATAATGTTTATTTTAGGTTTCAGACATAAAAGTACTAAAAAAACAATACATTTAGAGTTTGTAAAATACACACTGATGTCAAAGGAAGAGGAAATAATAATCCTTTCCATTATAGTTAGTTTTATTCATATCAGATACACATTGTGTAAGTAACTTTAAAGTTTACTCTATTCTTCTCCCAGTTCACCTGCCATTTACTTTTATATATTTTGGGAGAAGTGGATGAATTCACGTCTTGTAAATCCAACAGATCTGATTTGAACTGCGTCTGCGGCGGCCATCGTGCATACAGCTCAACTAACGAGATCGTTATAAAGATGTTTAAACGACAAAACACTTCCACTTGCATATATTTGACAATCGGAATATCAGATATTTCATGCCATATCAAACAAATTTGTGAATATTTTGAATAAAAAAGGTTAAATGACATAAAAGCAGATCATCATTCATTTAGCTCTGTTGTTGCTGCAGTGTGTCACGTGACAAGCAATGACACGTTACCATGGAAACCATAAAGTGACACATTAATAACGGTCGCTTTGAAAAACTCACGCTGGGGGGTCAGCCAGAATATTTTAAACTTGTATTGGGCGACCCACCTCTTATGGTTTTATGGAATTTGTGTCTCTGATTAATTATTTTGTGAATTACTTTGCAAACCTGTGTTTTTAAAGGTGCTATACAGTTGCTATAAAGTTGTTATTATTATTGTTATTGTTATTTACAGTTCGTATTATGCTCTGTTCATTACTGTCCTGTCTAAATAAACAGGACATTTGCATTTACATTTGGGTTATGCAGTGTTTTAAAATTATATTTTACACTGGGGTGCCTTGAGATTTTATGCACTTTTGAAAGGTGCCCTGACTGAAAAAAGTTTGAGAAAGGCTGATCTAGACACAGTGGTTATGTGGGAATGCCAGTGGGCTAGTCTTAAGCAAACAGACCCTCATGTAATTGATTTTATGTCTACTTATTCAGCACCAGAGAGACTGAAACCTCGCGATTCCCTTTTTGGTGGAAGGACCAATGCGTACAAGTTGTACCACAAAACTGTTGATGGTGAGAATCCTATCCAGAAATTATTTTCAGCGATTTTGAAAATCTTGAAAATTATTATGGTCTTGTCAAGGTAAAGATGCTGCATCCTCGAAAATTACTATATCCGCTGCTTCCCATAAGATCCAATGGGAAATAAATTTTTGCCCTCTGCCGCACATGTGTGGAAGAGCAAAGTGATGTCATACCTTGTACTCACACCGATGATGAAAGAGCAATTTCGGGAACATGGGTCAGTCTGGAATTGTTAAAAGCCATTGAGAAGGGTTATGAGGTGGTTAAGATCTAGGAGGTGTGGCATTTTCCACAGAGATCTGACAGTCTGTTTTGTGATTATGTGAAGACGTTTTTGCAGTTTAAACAGCAAGCCTCTGGCTATCCCTCAGATGTAATCACTGAGAATGACAAGAGGACGTACATCTATGACTATCATAAACAAGAAGGGATTAAACTTGATCCTGAAAAGATAGCTTATAACCCTGCTCAAAGGTCAGTTATGAAATTACTTTTGAACAGTCTTTGGGGACGGTTCTGTTTAAGAGAAAATCTTGCTAATTCTAAACTTTTGAAAAACCCTGAAGATTTTGCTCATTTCATCTTTGGATGTCAGTATGAAGTTCTTCACTTTTCTATCTGACAGCGTTGCACTAGTACAGTACAAACATGCAGTGGGGTCTTTTTATGAGACTCGAGATGTAAATGTCTTTATATGTGCTTTTCCTACAGCCCATGCTCGACTAGAGTTGTATGATCTGATGGACAAGCTGGGGGATAGGCTTCTCTACAGCGATACTGATAGTGTCATCTTTGTGTCTAGAGAAGGAGACTGGGAACCTCCACTAGGTCCATATCTAGGTGAACTGACAGATGAGGTTGGCAGTGATGATTATATCACTGAATACTGTTCAGGGGGACCTAAAACATATGGCTACAGAACTGCAAAGGGAAAAGTGTGTATGAAAGCAAAAGGGATAACATTGAATTCAGAAAAGTCCAAAGTTATCAGATTGGACTCATTGATCAGCCTTGTTAACAGCTATGTAAATTCATCTGACAGTACTCAGCACATACTAGCCCACACAGACAACATTGTGAGAAATAAAAAGACGGTCACCTTGCATAACAAGTCAGTTGTTAAAAGATTCAAGGTTGTGTATAATAAGAGGGTGCTTCTCCCTGATTATAGAACATTACCTTATGGCTACTGATAACATTCTCAGTTATCGAGGGGTAAAGGATACAGATGGGTTTGATCCGCGGTTTCAGCATCCATTCTCAATGACCCTCTGTGGCCCATCATGCTCAGGAAAAACTTTTTATGTAAAAATGTTGTTGCACAATGCAAAAAATATGATTTCTAAAAATGTTGAAAACATTGTGTACATTTATGATTGTTGGCAACCATTGTATGATGAATTGTTGAAAATGTATGATATTAAATTTATTGAAGGTATCCCACAAACCCTGAATGATGACCATCTGTTTCCACCCAATAAAATTAATTTTTTATGAAACACGCTAGCGGTATATCTGAGGTTGAACGAGTTTTCACACAATATGTTCATCACCGAAATTTGAGTGCCCTGTATATTGTCCAAAATTAATTTTTTCAAGTCCAGTAGAACCATTAGTTTGAACACAAATTATTTGGTGTTGTTTAAAAACCCCCGAGATGTTGCCCAAATTAATGTTTAAGCAAAACAAATGTATCCTTCAAACACAATATTTTCATGGAATGTTATCAAGATGCAACCAGTGAACCTTATGGTTACCTTATGATTGATTATAAAGCTAAAACACCAGAACAGTATCGTCTCAGAACTGCTTTACTTTCACCATATCCAGTGGTCTATCTCCAGAAAAGAAAATAGTAACAACATTTCAGGGAAGGATGTCTGCAAGACCTTTAAGAAACCTGTCCCTTTTGAAGCTATTGTTAAAAGGCACACCAAAACAAAGGCGTGTTATTTTACAGTCAGCTTCAGATGAGTTCATAGCCACATTGTGTGAACTAGCTCTCAACATCCTCCATGGTAATGTACCACTAACCACACAACAATACCAGAAGCTTAAGAGGAGAAAAGCAGAGATCAGATTTGTTGCAAATAAAAAGATTGGGGTAAGGAGAAAGAGGCAGATGATTAACCAGCAGAGCGGATTTCTTCTACCTCTTTTAATTGTTGCAGTCCCATTTATATCTAATTTGATTGCATCTAAATAATGTTCGGGGATGAATAATGCAGAGAAGATGTATATGATTCCACAACACCAGTTGGATAAGTTGAGAACATCCAACCAGCGCGAGTCTTTACAGCAGGTTGTGGAGAATGATCTGGATATGACTATAAGACATATTTTTGTACAATAAAGATCTGGAGCCATATGAGAAAGCCAAGATGTACACCTCTGTTTAGCAGAGGTATTTAACACTGTCTAGGCTGGGGGACAAGGAAACAAATACATTAACACTAAGCTTTCAGACATCAGATGGGGTTAATAAAGTACAACTCCCCCCTACTTCCACAGACAGCCATGATGTTACAGACGTTGTTGTGGATGAAGTTTTAAAGAATGTTCCGCAGAGGAGTTAAAAAAATATTTGTTACATTTTACATAAAATGTCTAAAACTAAAAACATTGCTTCATGGACTGACTCAGGAGAGTTTGTGTTTAAAGGTAGAACTATGGAAGGTTCGCATATACTGGACTTAGTAAAAAGTGTGGTAACACTTTATAATAACTACATGCTATGAATCATTAGTTATGAATCATTAGTTAGGTAAATAGTTAATTCATCATTCATAAAACATTGTCTCGACATTAATAGACATTAGTAAGCAGTTTATAGATACAGCTATAAATGCTTTGTTCTTCATCAATAAGCATGAAAGAAACAACACAGAGGGATACAGAAAATATAAGTATTTTTCACAAAAAAATTACACTGTACAACTGTACACTTGATATAAAATGAAAAATAAACCTCTGCAATGCCATAGAAAAAATACAATAAAATCCCGTACACCTCCAGAAAACACAACTGTGCACCAAAATGAAACTAGGCATCTGTATTCTGATATAAAAATACATTTCTGTAAAGTGCAAACATTGCTGAATAAAAATTTACCAGTGTAAACACTGGATTACAGAACTGCCAAAATACAACTCATAACATTTTTATAAAACAATAATAAACAATCAAAACTGTGTCAAAACTACCTCAGTACTAACTTTCAAACATCAGGGAACAGCAGTTCAGTTTGTGGATGAGATTAGATTCATTGTACAACTTTAGTTTGTTTTAATAAGTTTGTTTTTGTGTGAAAACTTCCCCAGATCCTAGGTCAGTTCACTTTCGTTTTAGGCGCAGCAGCTTACCGGAAGCCTTAAAGGTATTGATAGTATCTTGTATTGCTGGATCCTCTTGAATTGCAGTGGCACACTGTGTGGCAAATGCACTAAGTTTAACCTGACTGCTGTGGGTTTTAAGGAGTTCCTTATACTTGTCATGTGTAGCGATGTACAGCTCTGCGATTGGAGCATTGACCACCACTGTGTTCCGGTCCACACCAACATGCTTGAAAGCAGCTGACATGGTCCCTCCCCTATTGAAGTGGCGAAGAATTTTTTTGTATCGGGCCACCACCTGCTGTGGTGTTTGAGATGTAATTCAAAGAACACAGAATTAGTTTTAGTAGTTGTTTTAATTATTCTCGCCCACCCTTTGACACACACAGATTTGACTCATAGATTGATCCAATTTACATTATGACACAGAGGGTGCAATTTTTTTTTCTTTTGCTATGTGGCTCTGATTTATTGTTTTTTTTTTTATTGTTGTTGTTGTTTTTTACCTAACCAAAGCATATTTATGTTAAGGGTAGTTTCTGTAGTTTGCTGTAAGTTCTTCCAAAATGAAGTAAATGGTAGCTTATTAAGTTATGTTTTAATGCAATAAATGCAGCTTAAGTCACCCTCTCACTTTGTTTTAAATCTTTTAGAAGGATTTAACAAAACATTAAAAAAGTGTTGAAGCTAATGTAGATGGTTTACCATGTTATCCCACTAAATCAATCAATCAATCACCTTTATTTATATAGTGCTTTAAACAAAATACATTGCGCCAAAGCACTGAACAACATTCATTTGGAAAACGGTGTCTCAATAATGCAAAATGATAGTTAAAGGCAGTTCATCATTGAATTCAGTTATGTAATCTCTGTTCAGTTGAAATAGTGTCTGTTTTAATTTGCAATCAAGTCAATGATATCACTGTAGATGAAGTGACCCCAACTAAGCAAGCCAGAGGCGACAGCGGCAAGGAACCGAAACTCCATCGGTGACAGAATGGAGAAAAAAACCTTGGGAGAAACCAGGCTCAGTTGGGAGGCCAGTTCTCCTCTGACCAGACGAAACCAGTAGTTCAATTCCAGACTGCAGCAAAGTCAGATTGTGCAGAAGAATCATCCGTTTCCTGTGGTCTTGTCCTGGTGGTCCTCTGAGACGAGGTCTTTACAGGGGATCTGTGTCTGGGGCTCTAGTTGTCCTGGTCTCCGCTGTCTTTCAGGGCAGTAGAGGTCCTTTCTAGGTGCTGATCCACCATCTGGTCTGGATACGTACTGGATCCGGGCGACTGCAGTGACCCTCTGATCTGGATACAGACTGGATCTGGTGGCCACGGTGACCTCGGAACAAGAGAGAAACAGACAAATATTAGCGTAGATGCCATTCTTCTAATGATGTAGAAAGTACGGTGTTATGTGAAGTGTTCCGGTTCCAGTTTACCTAATTAATGCAGCCTAAAAATCCTTTAACGGATTTGGATATTAAAAGCATATTAGTATGTTATGTGTATGCCAGGTTAAAGAGATGGGTCTTTAATCTAGATTTAAACTGCAAGAGTGTGTCTGCCTCCCGAACAATGTTAGGTAGGTTATTCCAGAGTTTAGGCGCCAAATAGGAAAAGGATCTGCCGCCCGCAGTTGATTTTGATATTCTAGGTATTATCAAATTGCCTGAGTTTTGAGAACGTAGCGGACGTAGAGGAGTATAATGTAAAAGGAGCTCATTCAAATACTGAGGTGCTAAACCATTCAGGGCTTTATAAGTAATAAGCAATATTTTAAAATCTATACGATGTTTGATAGGGAGCCAGTGCAGTGTGGACAGGACCGGGCTAATATGGTCATACTTCCTGGTTCTAGTAAGAACTCTTGCTGCTGCATTTTGGACTAGCTGTAGTTTGTTTACCAAGCGTGCAGAACAACCACCCAATAAAGCATTACAATAATCTAACCTTGAAGTCATAAATGCATGGATTAACATTTCTGCATTTGACATTGAGAGCATAGGCCGTAATTTAGATATATTTTTGAGATGGAAAAATGCAGTTTTACAAATGCTAGAAACGTGGCTTTCTAAGGAAAGATTGTGATCAAGTAGCACACCTAGGTTCCTAACTGATGACGAAGAATTGACAGAGCAACCATCAAGTCTTAGACAGTGTTCTAGGTTATTACAAGTAGAGTTTTTAGGCCCTATTATTAACACCTCTGTTTTTTCTGAATTTAGCAGTAAGAAATTACTCGTCATCCAATTTTTTATATCGACTATGCATTCCATTAGTTTTTCAAATTGGTGTGTTTCACCGGGCTGCGAGGAAATATAGAGCTGCGTATCATCAGCATAACAGTGAAAGCTAACACCATGTTTCCTGATGATATCTCCCAAGGGTAACATATAAAGCGTGAAGAGTAGCGGCCCTAGAACTGAGCCTTGAGGTACTCCATACTGCACTTGTGATCGATATGATACATCTTCATTCACTGCTACGAACTGATGGCGGTCATATAAGTACGATTTAAACCATGCTAATGCACTTCCACTGATGCCAACAAAGTGTTCAAGTCTATGCAAAAGAATGTTGTGGTCAATTGTGTCAAACGCAGCACTAAGATCCAATAAAACTAATAGAGAGATACACCCATGATCAGATGATAAGAGCAGATCATTTGTAACTCTAAGGAGAGCAGTTTCAGTACTATGATACGGTCTAAATCCTGACTGGAAATCCTCACATATACCATTTTTCTCTAAGAAGTAAATCCCCAATGCAATTTTTATAACACACACACACACACACACAATGTAACATCATGCAGGAAGAACCAGCCAAGAGAGAAACAAATGTACAGCAGACATAACCAATGGCAAACCATAACCCGGTGAGTGGAAAGGGTGTAAACAGCATTCTAACCTCTCTGACGTGTCTTCATTTCCATTTTCTTTGACTTCTTCCCATACTTTTTTCTTTTCCCCTTCCTTTTTGTCCTCTTCTTCTTCCTGTCCTCCTCTGATGAGGATGTAGCCAAGGTGTCAGACGTAGTATCAGAGGAAGATTCATCTGTGTTGTCCTTAGAGGAATTTGAAGACAAGGAAATCGCCTGGTTTGATCACATCTGACATGACAAGAGTCCAACCGTATTCAGCTGATGTGTGAATGTGGCCGTTTTGTGTTGTTAGTCTTACCCTACCCTTTTAAATAGTCTCTCTCCTTGGTCAGCTCATCAATCTTCTCTTTTTGCCACTCTACTCTCAGCTTACACATCTCCAACTCATGGGATTTTCCTTTGTCTGCCAGATGTGCCATTGGGGCCACGGAGACAACTAATTGAAAGCAAATATAACGTTACATTATCGAATGAACTGAGAACGTTCTATTAGCGATTAGCTTGCTAACCATCATCCATAATGTATGCCAACATAGTAACATACGCACTACTAGTGCCACTGACGCACGTCTTATCCAATGCATCCATCTCCACGCTGTCATTCCTTTTTGTCCGGGTCCGCAAGCCTTTTCGACTTTTGTCGGAGCTCTCCATCTTACAAATACAACTGCTTCACAATTCCTTTGTCCCCCGTTGATGACGATTGAAAGCACGAGTTTTCCTTGGTCCCACATTGATTATGTATGAAAGCGGGAACGCGATTTCTCTCGCCAATCAGATCACAAGCTAGCTGTCACTCTAAAATCACCACTATCTAAAGCAATTGTTTAATTAAAATAAATAAATAAAAATGAGTAAATTTACCCGGTTAAAGAAACTTATCAATGAGCCCAGTTCTATAAAGAAAACACTGAAGCTGATTAAGTGGCTTCAGAAAAGGAAACTACTAAAAAAAAAATTAAATGCAGAATATGTCATCGGAACATGAAAATGAAGAGAAGGACGAACAGTGGAGATCAATATGCTTGGTAATGAATATATATAGAGCTTAATTTGTGGAGGACGAAGAGAAAGCACCCATTTGGTAAATGAGCCAGTGAGAAATAATAACTTTTAAGAAGGGTCCAGTGCCTTTTCGATACTTTTAAAACGGTATTGGCGCCTAAACGGTGCCTGAACCGATACTTAAAAAAAAAGAACCTAAAAAAAAAACTATGGATAACATTAAAAAACATTACAAATATTTAAAATAAATCCATAGCTTTCACCTTGGATGCTCTCATTTCCCAAGGTGTGCTTCCCTTAATCTATGGCTAATAAATGTATTTTATTATGTGTATTATGGCAAATAGTCTTAGTGTTTATACTTGACTAACTGGGGCCCAGGTCAGGAAGCAGACAGACTGGCTAAACCGACCGTCTGCTAGCTGCCTCGCGTCACAGAGGTCAGCTAATTCTCAGCACATAGAGACTCTTTTACATAGATATCACACTATAGAGACTGTGTCTGTTCCCCGAACTAGAAAATACAAAAAACGTCCAAACCAAGTTAAGATTAACAATTTAATTGAGGTTCAACAAATAAAAACGGATGCAATATGGATAAACAAATGATAAAGCTTGGCTTATTGAATATCAAATCCCTTCTAACATTTTCTGTAAATAATATGATCACTGATCATAATATAGATGTGCTCTGTTTAACAGAAACTTGGCTAAAACCTGATGATTACATTATTTTAAATGAGTCCACCCCCCAAGATCACTGTTATAAACATGAGCCGCATCTAAAAGGCAAAGGGGGAGGTGTTGCTTCAATTTATAACAACGTTTTCAGGATTTCTCAGAGGGCAAGCTTCAAGTATAACTTGTTTGAAGTAATGGTGCTTCATATAACGTTATCCAGAGAAACAAATGTTAATGATAAATCCCCTGTTATGTTTGTACTGGCTACTGTACACAGGCCACCAGGGCACCATACAGACTTTATTAAAGAGTTTGGTGATTTTACATCCGAGTTAGTTCTGGCTGCAGATAAAGTTTTAATAGTTGGTTATTTTAATATCCATGGCGATAATGAAAAATATGCATTGGGATCTGCATTTATAGACATTATGAACTCTATTGGTGTTAGACAACAAGTTTCAGGACCTACTAATTGTCGAAATCATACTCTAGATTTAATACTGTCACATGGAATTGATGTTGATAGTGTTGAAATTATTCAGCCAAGTGATGATATCTCAGATCATTATTTTGTTCTGTGCAATCTTCATATAGCCAAAATTGTAAATTCTACTTCTTGTTACAAGTATCAAAGAACCATCACTTCTACCACAAAAGACTGCTTTTTAAGTTATCTTCCTGATGTATCCAAATTCCTTAGCATATCCAAAACCACAGAACAACGTGATGATGTGACAGAAACTATGGACTCTCTCTTTTCTAGTACTTTAAATACAGTTGCTCCTTTACGCTTAAGGAAGGTTAAGGAAAACAGTTTGACACCATGGTATAATGAGCACACTCGCACCCTAAAGAGAGCAGCCCGAAAAATGGAGCGCAGCTGGAGGAAAACAAAACTAGAGGTATTTCGTATTGCTTGGCGGAAAAGTAGCATATCCTACAGAAAAGCATTAAAAACTGCTAGATCCGATTACTTTTCTTCTCTTTTAGAAGAAAACAAACATAACCCCAGGTATTTATTCAATACAGTGGCTAAATTAACGAAAGATTTTACCCTTGGGAGATATCATCAGGAAACATGGTGTTAGCTTTCGCTCTTATGCTGATGATACTCAGCTCTAAATTTCTTCGCGGCCCGGTGAAACACACCAAATTGAAAAACTAATGGAATGCATAGTCGATATAAAACAATGGATGACAAGTCATTTCTTACTGCTAAATTCTGAAAAAGCTGAGGTGTTAATTATAGGACCTAAAAACTCTGCTTGTAATAACCTAGAACACTAAGACTCGATGGTTGCTCTGTCAATTCTTCGTCATCAGTTAGGAACCTAGGTGTGCTATTTGATCGCAATCTTTCCCTAGAAAGCCACGTTTCTAGCATTTGTAAAACTATACAAATAGTTGGCGGAGACCAGTACAACTAGAGCCCCAGATATATTTTTCCAACTCAAAAATATATCTAAATTACGGCCTATGCTCTCAATATCAAATGCAGAAATGTTAATCCATGCATTTATGACCTGAAGGTTAGATTATTGTAAAGCTTTATTGGGTGGTTGTTCTGCACGCTTAGTAAACAAACTACAGCTAGTCCAAAATGCAGCAGCAAGAGTTCTTACTAGAACCAGGAAGTATGACCATATTAGCCCGGTCCTGTCAACACTGCACTCGCTCCCTATCAAACATCGTATAGATTTTAAAATATCGCTTATTACTTATAAAGCCCTGAATGATTTAGCACCTCAGTATTTGAGTGAGCTCCTTTTACATTATAATCCTCTACGTCCGCTACGTTCTCAAAACTCAGGCAATTTGATAATACCTAGAATATCAAAATCAACTGCGGGCGGCAGATCCTTTTCCTATTTGGCGCCTAAACTCTGGAATAACCTACCTAACATTGTTCGGGAGGCAGACACACTCTTGCAGTTTAAATCTAGATTAAAGACCCATCTCTTTAACCTGGCTTACACATAACATACTAATATGCTTTTAATATCCAAATCCGTTAAAGGATTTTTAGGCTGCATTAATTAGGTAAAACGGAACTGGGAACACTTCCCATAACAACCTATGTACTTGCTACATCATTAGAAGAATGAAATCTACGCTAATATTTGTCTTTTTCTCTCTTATTCCGAGGTCACTGTAGCCACCAGATCCAGTCTGTATCCAGATCAGAGGGTCACTGCAGTCACCCGGATCCAGTACGTATCCAGACATGATGGTGGATCAGCACCTAGAAAGGACCTCTACATCCCTGAAAAACAGCGGAGACCAGGACAACTAGAGTCCAGATACAGATCCCCTGTAAAGACCTTGCAGCCTGGAATTAAACTGGCTGCAAGTTAGCTTCCGGCTTTGCTACCGTTCGGACGTTCTAGCTTACTGCTCTGTGCTTTGCTTCTTATTTCTGTACTTTTCTCTGATTTTTCTAAGATTTTTATCAGCACAGTGCTCAAACAACAGATTTTTTGGCACAAACGCTAAAACTAAAAACATTGGGACTGGAATAATACTACAAAAAGAAGACTTTGTCTCCCACTGCGAACAGCTTACATTCCGGAGACGGGAAAACAACTTCCTACATTCAAACAGAAAAGAGAGAAAATGCCTCCTGTTGGATCTACTTGTTGCATGAACTGCTGCAAACTTCTACAAAGGATTGTGATTCTTGAAACAAAGTTACTTTCTGAACTTCCAAAACAGACGGAACACTAAGCAGACCGTCGTCATGGACCCCCTCAGCATACAGCCGGTGAGTCCTATGAATCTTCTGAATCTCAACAGTTTATACCAAGTGTAGAGGAACAAGCCGAAACTGATCGCCACACTAATCTATGGCACAAACAGGGAGCGAGACCCAAAGGAACACGAGATATCAGATTGTCACGGGTTTCTCGTATTGCTGCCATAGCTTCCTCTACCCCAGATTCGACTATGACAAGGCTTGTAAATACTGGCATTCTACCACCCCCTATACATCTGGAGAACAGATTTGAAGCATTAATAAATGTGGTTGAGGAATCCTCAAATGTGATTAAACACGGATCTGATCAGCCAGCAGCTAACACCGCTACTAACAGGCGCTCAAGGACGAGCAGACAGCGGCTTTCAGCTCAGAGCGCAGCCGAGCCCAGGACTCTGATAGTGGGTGACTCTATTATCAGAAACATCCGTAGCAGGACTACAACAACATGCTGCCTTCCTCAAGCAACGGTCTCTGATGTGAACAAGGAACTTCAGAACATTCTGATGAAGCACAAGACTGCAAATCAAATCATCATCCATGTGGGGAAGAATGATATTCGGAAAGAGCAGTCAGAACTCCTGAAGAAGGACTTCATTGAACTCTTTGAAACACTTCAAAGACTCAAAGTTCAGTCGTTCATCAGTGGACCACTCCCAGCAAGGGGAACAAATATGTTTTCACGGTTGCTTGGGCTGAACACATGGCTACAAAGATATTGTAATATAAAAGGAGTAAATTTCATCGACAACTTCAGTCTTTTCTGGGGCCATAGACAATTGTTTAAACCGGATGGCCTCCACCCAAACAAACTTGATGCAAGAGTGTTTAAGGACAATATCTACTTCTCCCTTCGTCATCTTTCAGCAGAGTGTGTCAATCCATTCAGCACACACACACCGGGTCCGAGTCATCATGTGGTTGACATATCCCACAAGGACACTGATAACACCTTGCAGCCAAAACAATCACTGCTCATGGACACTATCCCTGCCCACAGAGCTCCTCACAGACTGACTGTGATTTATCAAAACAGCTACAAGATTCACCACCCAATGACGACTTTCTGGAAAACAGAAACTATCAACTAAAAAACGGCGGGCCCCCCAACCACCAAAGCCTGTGGGCCATGTTCCTATGAGAGCTCTCCGACCGCTGCCACAACGCCAGGGCCCAAACCCTCTATCTGCTGAAGGTGAACCAAAAACAACTGATAGCAGCTCTCAGTGATATGTGTCGGGTCCCCGCTATAATAGCAGCAACATTCACAAATGCTTACAGAACAAGCGGGAACCCAGTGTGCCTATAGCTTTCTCTATTTCAGTTTTATCACGTGATAGAAAGTCTAAGGCCTTTTCAAGCCGAAGGGCAAACTCATCTAATCTGCGGCCTATTATGCATCAAACTAAGATTGATGTAAAGACACCAAGCACTGCCATCAAGTTAGCACTTTTAAACATTCGCTCACTAAAAAATAAATCATTTCTAATCAATGACTTTATAACCACAAACAATCTGGATTTTATGTTTCTAAATGAAACAGGGCTAGAAGACAGCTGCAGTGCAACAATCCTAAATGAAGCAGCCCCTCCTAACTTCACTTACATGAGTGTTTGCAGGACTGTTAGGAGAGGTGGGGTGTAGCTGCTCTATTTAAAGATGTCTATCAATGCAAGCAAGTGTCATTTGGTCATTACTTGTCTTTTGAATTTCTAGGGATTGTGCTGAAAGGCGCTCCACACATTCTATTTATTATTATTTACAGGCCTCCAAAATACTCTCCAGCCTTTGTTGAATAGGTCACAGAAATGTTTTCAATGATTTCCTCAGAGTTTGACTGTTTTTCAATTGCAGGGGATTTTAATATTCACATAGATAATGCAGAATACAAAACTACAAAAGAAATGATAACGGTTCTAAACACTTTTGACCTGATTCAGCATGTGCATGGACCCACACACAAAGGTGGACACACTCTGGATCTAATCATCAGTAGGGGTCTAAACATTTCATCCATTGTTATTAAGGACGTAGAACTATCTGATCACTTCTGTATTTTCTTTGATATATTGATCTCTGCTACCACTGAATCTAGATCTGTCTCTGTCAGAAGGAGATGCATAAACGAGAACACAAGTGTACTATTTATGGAGGCTATATCTTTAACACCAAGCATTTCTGCAGACTCTGTTGATATTCTCCTTGATTCCTTTAACTCAAAAGTTAAGAATGTTATTGATGATATTGCTCCAATAATAGTCAGTAAGAAAACAAACAGACAGAAATCAGTTCGGAGAAGATCAACAGCAGTTCAGACTATGAAAAGACAATGCAGAAAAGCAGAGCGGATGTGGAGGAAGACGAAACTTGAAATTCACTATAGCATCTATAAAGACATCCTTCATGCTTTTAATGTGAAACTAGCCACAGCTAGACAGAACTTCTTCTCAAACCTTATAAACAGTAACTTAAATAACACTCATACTCTTTTTGCCACTGTTGAGAGACTGACAAACCCCCCAAGTCAGATTCCCAGTGAAATGCTCTCAGACAGCAAATGCAATGAGTTTGCTTCTTTCTTTTCTGAGAAGATCATCAATATCAGGAAGGCGATTAGCACATCCTCAAGTAATGCAGAGGTCAGACAGATTCGGCCAAAATATCAAAAATATACTATGTCTATTTTTGAAAAAAAATTGATAGCAAAATTCTGGAAGACATAGTGCAGCAACTAAAAGAGTCAACCTGTTGTCTTGACACAATTCCCACATCTTTTTTCAAAAGTGTGCTTGACTCCTTAAAAGCAGATCTCTTAGAAGTGGTGAATGCCTCACTTCTTTCTGGGACATTTCCAAACTCCCTAAAAACTGCAGTTGTTAAGCACCTCCTGAAAAAGACCAATCTTGATAACACCATTTTGAGCAATTTTAGACCAATATCTAATCTTCCTTTTATAGGCAAAATTATAGAAAAGGCCGTTTTTAATCAGCTGAACAAATACTTAAACTCAAATGGATACCTGGACAATTTTCAATCTGGTTTCCGACCGCATCACAGCACAGAGACAGCACTCATTAAGATAATAAATGATATTCGCTTAAATTGTGACTCTGGCAAAATATCGGTGCTGGTATTGCTAGATCTCAGTGCTGCGTTTGACACTGTCGACCATAACATACTACTAGAGAGACTGGAAAACTGGGTCGGGCTTTCTGGGATGGTACTTAAATGGTTCAGGTCATACTTAGAAGGGAGAGGCTATTATGTGAGTCTAGGAGAGCATAAGTCTAAGTGGACGTCCATGACATGCGGAGTCCCACAAGGGTCAATTCTAGCACCGCTCTTGTTTAGCCTGTATATGCTTCCACTAAGTCAAATAAAGAGAAATAACCAAATTGCCTATCACAGCTATGCTGATGATACCCAGATTTACCTAGCCTTATCTCCAAATGACTACAGCCCCATTGACTCCCTCTGCCAATGCATTGATGAAATCAATAGTTGGATGTGCCAGAACTTTCTTCAGTTAAACAAGGAAAAAACTGAAGTCATTGCATTTGGAAACAAAGATGAAGTGTTCAAGCTGAATGCATACCTTGACTCTAGGGGTCAAACAACTAAAAATCAAGTCAGGAATCTTGGTGTGATTCTGGAAACAGACCTTAGTTTCAATAGTCATGTCAAAGCAGTAACTAAATCAGCATACTATCATTTAAAAAACATTGCAAGAATTAGATGTTTTGTTTCCAGTCAAGACTTGGAGAAACTTGTTCATGCCTTTATCACCAGCAGGGTGGACTATTGTAATGGGCTCCTCACTGGCCTTCCCAAAAAGACTGTTAGACAGCTGCAGCTCATCCAGAACGCTGCTGCCAGGATTCTGACTAGAACCAGAAAATCTGAGCATATCACACCAGTCCTCAGGTCCTTACACTGGCTTCCAGTTACATTTAGGATTGATTTTAAAGTACTTTTACTCGTATATAAGTCACTAAATGACCTAGGACCAAAATATATTGCAGATATGTTCACTGAATATAAGCCTAACAGAGCACTCAGATCATTAGGATCAAGTCAGTTAGAAATACCAAGGGTTCACACAAAACAAGGGGAGTCCTCCTTTAGTTTTTATGCCGCACGCAGTTGGAATCAGCTTCCAGAAGAGATCAGATGTGCTTAAACACTAGTCACATTTAAATCTAGACTCAAAACGCATCTTTTTAGCTGTGCATTTATTGAATGAGCTCTGTCAAATGTCCGAACTGATTGCACTATATTTTCAATGTTTTATTTTTTATTTTTTTTATTTTTTATGTAAAATAATTTTCTAACTGTTTTTAAATGTCTTAATCATTTTAAAAGTTTTAAAATTGCTTGTTTTATTTTTGTTATTTTTCTTCATGATTATTTTACTTTCTTTTATGTAAAGCACTTTGAATTACCATTGTGTACGAAATGTGCTATATAAATAAACTTGCCTTGCCTTGCCTAAACTACAGGTTTCGTCTGGTCAGAGGAGAACTGGCCCCCCAACTGAGCCTGGTTTCTCCCAAGGTTTTTTCTCCATTCTGTCACCGATGGAGTTTCGGTTCCTTGTAGCTGTCGCCTCTGGCTTGCTTAGTTGGGGTCACTTCACTTCATCTACAGCGATATCGTTGACTTGATTGCAAATAAATGCACAGACACTATTTAAACTGAACAGAGATGACATAACTGAATTCAATGATGAACTGCCTTTAACTATCATTTTGAATTATCGACACATTCAGTTGCTTTGACGCAATGTATTTTGTTTAAAGCGCTATATAAATAAAGGTGACCCAACTTGACTTGACTTGACTTTGTTGAGTTGACCCATTTGTCTATCATGGATAAGATATGCCTGATGATATTTTTTCGTGGTATCTGTGCCGCCCGACTCACTCATGCCTTTGCATGATCCTCACTTGGACTCTGCAGTTTTACATTGATCTGGCACTCCAACTGAGTCCAGCGCCACTGCACAAGATGGCCACCAGTCCAGCACCTCTTCACAAGCTGGCTGCCAGTCTAGAGCCTCTGCACAAGATGGCTGCCAGCCCAGCACCTCTGCACAAGATGGCCACCAACCCAGCGCCACTGTACAAGATGGCCGCCAATGCGGCGTTCCAACACGAAATGGCAGCCACACAGCAAAATCTCCAGTGTTAATTAAACACTCTGAGTGTGGAGTCTGTGGACTCTGACATTTTTGTTTCCATCCCCTATTCCAAACTCCATTTCCCATAATCCTATTCTTAGGGCTAATCACAACCAGGTGTTCCCCATTACCACTCCCCTATATAAACTGTGTTTGGACTTTCAATCATGGCAAAGTCTTGTTTAGCCCCATTTAGCATTTCCAAGCGGTTTCCCTGTGTTTGTTCTTCCCGTGTCTGATTTTGGTTTATGTATACCGCTATTGATTTTCTGCGTCTGCCTCAGCCTCTGCTTGTTACTGTTTCTGATTTTGGATATCCCCTGACATACGCTGTTCTCCGATCTATGCCTGTATAACCATTCTCCACTAGGGGTGTAACGATTCACTCGTTTTCTTGATGAATCGATTACAAACCCTGTCGATTCATATGCATCGATCTTGAAAAATGATTTTTGAATCGTGAATCGCCGATCTTGAACAGTAATCGATTCAAAATGCTAAGAATCGAATGAATCGCGATTTCTATAGCGATTCAATGCTTTCAAAATGTATACACATTAAATTACTACAGGCACGAATTAATGGAGACCTTGAAGAGTGTTCGTGAATCGTGTCTCTTATCTGTCCTTCACGCGCTCCACTGTTTACCGCCTGAGACTGTCACAGGATTGCGCTCGCGCTCTGTTCGTCTCTGATGCAGCTGACGTGTGATCTATAGGACTTGTGGACAGTAATGCTAACGTGAAGTAGTTTTATTTTTCTGTAGTTTGTCAATGGCTCTCTGCATCTTACAGACGGAGTTACCGGAGCCGTCGACAGCTGTATTTATTGCATGGACGGAGCAGAAATGTAAGTGTCTAAATCATACGCACAGATCCATTGAATGATAAATGTGTTTAAAGAATGCGGATGAACTCAATATACGAAGGAAACTTTTAAAATTAACCACAGCATTAACAACGACCTTGAAATAAGAGTGCGAGATTTATCTGATAATCAGATATATGCAAGTAGCGTTTGTTTCATTAGCAAACAGACATCAGGCGCGTTTTCTCTCAGAATCATTCGCTGATGGAGAGGAAAAGTTAAATAGAGATGAAGACGTTTTCACACTGAAAGAGAAGCGATCTCGCTCTCATAGACGTGCCAGGCTACATCTGCAGCTAAACTGAATTAAAGCAGAATGAACTAATGAAACAAACAAAAAAAACCCCACAAACAATTTATGAATGATGCAGTGCTAATTGACATTTATTACAGTACAGAAACTATAAAGTATATTTTCTACCTTATTCTGTGCAGAAAATTTTAATAATTGCTAATTAAATGTAGCCTAGTATATAAAACAATCATAAAATTGCCATTAGGAAAAAAATATTGATTACAAATGATTGATTATTGTCCAGCAGTGTATTTGATTTATTACAGCTAATTAAAAGTAATAAAAAAGATATTTCCTTGTAAAAAAATAAATAATAATAATAATAATAATAATAATAATTATTATTATTATTATTATTATTATATAAGCTACATACATAAAATGATTGTATTTGACATTTCTGTCACTTCTGAAATTACGGCTACGCCCCTGGTGTGACAAAATGTAAGCTTATACATAATACTCTTTAAGCTCTTTTTTTAAAAACTTGGCTTACATTTGGCATACATTTTTACATATGCCATGTCACATCATTAAACTAGCATTCATTAGCTGGAGTGCCCATAAACTCCAATAGAGGGCACTCCACTCACGATTCTGGCATTTTTGTTTCCATCCCCTATTTGGGCTTTGTGAACAAAGTCAAGTCACCATTGTTCTTCGTGAACAAAGTCAAGTCACAGTTGATCTCTGTGAACAAGGTCAAGTCACAGTTGATCTTTATGAGCCCAGTCAAATCATTACCGATCTTCCAGAACTTCAGCACGTCTCAACAGATCTTCCAGAGCTTCATCATATCACAACAGATCATCCAGAGCCTTGTCACGTCTCAGCTGAACTTCCAGAACCTCGTCACATCCTGTCTGTTGCACCCAGCAATGTTCTCTCTGCCTGTTGTGTTGCTGTCAAGGAAACTGTTACTGCTGTGGAACCTACAGAGGTGGCGACAACTGCTGCAGATCCTTCGGGGGTGTCAGTAGTATCCATCCATGAACTCTCGTCCTATCCTGTCACGGCCACGGAGGCCATCCACTAACCCACTGTCTGTTCTGTCATGGGCACGGAGACCATCAATGAACTCACCGCCTGCCCTGTCATGGCCACGGAGGCCATCTACCATCTCATCACAGCCACGTAGGCCACCATTTATCTGTTTGTGTTATTTGTTCCAGTCACCCTAACCAGACTGGCTCGCCTGTGCCATCGACTCCGCTGTGGTGGCCCTCTGCTCCGCCCTGGTGGGCTTTTGTCTCATCTGCTTGGCTGTGGTGGTCCTCTGCTTCACCCTGGTGGCCTTCCGTCTCATCTGCTCGGCTGTGGTGGTCGTCTGCTCTGCCCTGGTGGGCTTCTGTCGCATCTGCTCATCTGTGGTGGTCCTCTGCTCTGCCCTGACGGGCTTCTGTCCTGTCTGCTCGACTGTGGTGGTCCTCTGCTCCGCCTTGGTGGTCCTCCGCCACCTGCTCCACTCTGGATTCCTGCTCAGTCAGCACTGCCTCGGTCCACGGTCAATCCACTTCCACATGGCCCTGGCCCTCCAGCCCTCCCCCTGTTCTGCTTCCACTCCACCGCCCTTCTAAACTGTTAAGAGCATCTAGAAGCCGCTCCTTTGGTGGGGGTGTTGGAGGGGGCTATGTCATGATCATTAGCTGGAATGCCCATATATTCCAATAGAGGGCACTCCACTCAGGACACTTTTGTTTCCATCCCCTATTCCCAACTCCATTTCCCATAATCCTATTCTTATGGCTAATCACAACCAGGTGTTCCCTATTACCACTCCCCTATATAAACTGTCTTTGGACTCTCAATAGCCGCATTTCCACTGTCGGGCCAGTGCGAGCCAGGGCTTAAACCGGGCCGGGCGGGGCTCATAGCCCCGCCAGTAGCACCGAGGCCAGAATAGCGCAGGGTTTCCACAGTGGAGCTTGAAGCACTGCTGCACGTCACTAAAACACGCACTTTACACGCCTCTCGGAACAACGTCATGCAACCTCATTATTTCACCAACAAAGAGAAGTTATCAGAAAACTAAGAAATAAGTCACTGGAACATGCGCGATCACAAAACGAAGATGATAAAAGCGGCAGTTTGTTTGCATGCTTTGTTATATATTCAAATTCAAAAGCATGATGTTTTAACTATAGAATAAGTGATACATTGATCATATTGTTTTAATTTATCAGGACTCAAAATAATTCACACATAAATACACTTATTTCTATTTTATTTATTTATTTTTAACGCTCATGAAAATAGCCTGTTTATTCAGTCGAGTCTGTTTCTGCTTATTAGCCACAGCCATCACATTTAGAATGAAGCTCCCGAACAAAAAACATTGTTTGGCTATATTCTTTTATGATAGGCAACGTGAGAAAAACTCTCGAGACGAGGCTTGTGACAGATAATATAAGTTACTTAATAAATACACGATTGTGATAGAGAATAAGAAGCTGACGTCTAATTTCTTCAAGCGGTCATATTTTAAAATGTTTACTATGGTAACATGTTTAGCGTGCATATCTTTTTCATCACTTATAAATATTTCTGCCTTGTTTAGTGATTATAATCCACATTGGATCAAGTTATTTCAAACAGTCACTGCTGACTGAAAGAGAGTTTTGAGCTCGACTTATTTAAAAAAAGTGTTAAATGCTGATGTTAAAGCGGTTATCTTTTTGAAATGATCCTCAGCGCAGACTCTCTATTTTTATAAAAGCTCCCAAACAAAAATCATTATTATATTTTGATGATATGCAACGTGGAGCTAAACTCACGAAACGACAGATACAATGTTACTTAATAAATGTGATAGAGAATAAGAAGCTGACGTCTGATTTATCCAAGCGGTCATTTTTAAAATGTTTACTATATAACGTTAATGTTTGGCGTGCATAATCTTTTACATGGCTTATAAATATTTCTGCCTTGTTTAATGATTATAATCCACATCGGATCAAGTTATTTCAAACACTTGTTGCTTACTAAGAGTGAGTTTTAAGCTCAACTTATTTTAAAACGTCTTTAATGCTGGTGTTAAAGCTGTTATCTTTCTGAAATGATCCGCGCTGACGCTCTCCAGACGCTGAGAAACTCCGCCTTTGTTCATAACCCCTCCTCTAGCCCCATCTGGCCCGCTTTGGCCCAAGGTTTTCGTCGGGCCGAAAAAACCTGGCCGTTGGCCCCGAGGAAGCCCCGGCGAGGCACGATCAAGCCCCGGAAGTGACAGTGGAAACGCGACTGGCCCTGGCACGCACTAGCACGCCCGGTCCTAGCTCGATAGTGGAAACACGGCTAATCATAGTGAAGTCTTGTTTATCCCAGTCTAGCATTTCCAAGCATTTTCCCTGTGTTTGTTCTTCCTGTGTCTGATTTTGGTTTGTGTATAATGCCTTTAATTCCCTGCCGCCTGCCTCGACCTCTGCTTGGTAGCGTTTCTGAGTTTGGATATCCCCTGACATACTTGACGCTGTTCTCCAATCCCTGCATGTATAACTATTCTCTTATTAAATATACTGCATATGGATCCGAACATCTGTCTCATCGTTAGAGTTTCACTGTCACAGCATGTTAAACATCACTCTCTTATTTGATCAGGAGAAACTGTTGAAAGGTTAAAGACTCTAGCTTCGATATTTGACCAATGTTTTGATAATAGTGTTGCAGTGAAAGTTTAGTAATTTATGTCAGGAGTGCAAAATAATAAATCCGTATTGTGGCAAATTTAGAATAGAAATTCTAAATTCAGTCAATATTCAGTCATGTCTGCAGAGGTTTATTTGTGTTCACATAGACTCACTGAAAAGCATCAATAAGGGTTTATAGACCAAAGATGCATATCTGTGGAGATATATGGATATATTTACTGATGTTTACTTCATATTTCTTCAGACAAAATCATCATGGCTGTTAATTTTCCACTGATTTACGCGATCTGATGATAAATAGCCTCTCCCAGCGGTGTGTGTGTACACTCATGTGTGCTCGCGCTGTGACTCAGACAGACTCTGATTGGTCCTTCACCATGTCAATCTTTAGAATGTCATACCCGGACAGCGTCACATTGTGTCACATGCTTCATGTACAGTTCCACATTTATATCTGACAACAACAACAACACAGTTACACCTCTGTACCAACGAAATAGCCAAGTAAAAAACATGCGATGATAATAGAAATGATTGGTATGAGATTTTCTTGGGATCAAGCATTTTTATAGAAAATATTGAAATGTAACTAGTGCAGCGATGTAAAAGGCAAAAAATTGCATATTTTTACAACAGTAAACGAACAAATTCCACCTGTGATTGCAAAAGGAAGTCATTACAAACACCAGTGTTGTGCTACTTACTAAGAAATAGTAAATAGTTCCAGTTACTAGTTACTTCATTCAAAAAGTAACTCAATTACTTTATTGATTACTTAAACCCAAATTCAATCAGGTCCACATCCATCAAGTATATTTATGACAATTATAATTGCATACAGTTAGTGTTGCCGGTATGGTTATGTTCTGGGCAACACTCCACACGCTATGCAGCCATGCTTGGACAGAGCGGGTAGAGCAGCAAGACAAATCCCCCTGGGGTACAGAACAGAACCATTATAAGCATATATTATTACAATTCACAATTACATGAGTTGTAAACAAAATGTGGTAGAGACTGCTTCCAATGAAGACACTGTAAAGAAAGAACAAGTTAGATCGGATTACATGTTCAGTTGGTGGAGTTGGGGGTTGGAGGAGGGAGTTAATTGCAAGCAGCAATGCAATGGAAGAGACACTGAATAATGGGAATTTAAATAGACCGCAGGTGATAGGTGTCAAGACTGGATTGGTACAAGTCAGGAACAGCTGACTGTCAGCTGATGCAAGCATGACTAACATGGCCTGACTGAACTAACACGATGCTCGATTTCAATCAGGTCCACTTCCGTCAAGTATATTTATGACAATTATAATTGCATACTGTTAGTGTTGGCGGTATGGTTATGTTCTGGGCAACACTCCACACGCTATGCAGCCGTGCTTGGACAGAGCGGGGAGAGCAGCAAGACAAACCCCCAAAACAACCATATGCCAAAACTCCCCAACACAACTGATGCAGTTTGAATGTCCAGCAAAGAGGAATGTTGCTTGATAGTATATTTACAGGGTACCCTCAGGATCCTCCAAATGAAATTCAAGGCTTTTTAAGACCTTTTTAATACCATTTTAAATGAAATTCAATGCCAACTTCGTACCCATTCTGACAGAAGTATGAGGGGAAAATGTCAAATCTGTATAAATTTTCAACCCTAGAAATTAATTATGTACAAGTAGGCTACTTGAATTAAATAAAACATTTTATTTAAATTATCAGTTATATTTAATACATACGCAACAGCGCATCACATTTGATTTGTAATAAACAAATAGATTTGAACTTGGTGTTGAACACTGCAGTCTTCGCAGCTCTGCTGCCTTGGTTGCAATTTTTTCGCCCAGGCTCTCAAGTTCTGTCAAATTCTGCTTGTAGCTTCTTCTCTACGCGTTTGACTTGCCAATTAGCTCTGCCATTTTGCTGCCTTGTTTGCCCTCAACCTCCTCTGCCATCTTGTCTGCGTCCCTCCTCAGATGCTCCGCAACTTCCTGGATGGTCTGTCTTGTCTTTTTTAGCTGCTCCAACTCCTCTTCAATTATTATTCTTCTTTGAATATGTGCTTGAGATTCTTTTTTCTTTCGTTCACTTTCAAGATGCATCCTGTACCTCACCCTTGCTGATGTGACTGAAGACAGGAGCTCTGGTGTGAGGGGCACCTTGGTAACACCCCCATGCATGGACACATAATCGCACACAACTCTTTGTGCAATGACAGTGTCCTCTTGGATATTACAAGTTTCTTCTTGTTTATTGATAGAGAAGCCCCTCTCCACCGTAGCCTGCCCATGGGAGAGGAGCAGAAGGTTTCTGATGAAAGCCCAGAGCTGTGGGTAGGGCTGACTTATATAAGGATGGAGAAACACATCCAGCCTCTTCTCGAGGGGCTTGAAAGACAGGAACTTCTCATTCCTCACCTCCAGGGACAACAATTGTGAAAATTACTGAATGATCAGATCACCTAAAGAAAGAGTGAAAGAAAAAGCACTCACATAAAATGTACACGTGTTTCTTTTGTAAATTGTATGCCTAACGTCAGGACTTAATCTTATGTACCTGTAGCAACCCCATCTAACTGCTTGTCTTGAAGAAACCTTTTGACTTGACACTTCATCTGGCCCTGACACAATTCTGGATTTGAATACATGACATAATATTTTTCTACTTTTTAAATAATGTCTGTCATGAATAAATCAAATTTATTTTGAAGCAATATTCTCATCAGACTTTACATACTTAAATCTGCATAATTCTGATTTTTACACCAGGGCGTTATTTACTTTTATAAGGACAGTTTTTAAACCTTACTATATATATATATATATATATATATATATATATTTGCACTCTCTTTCCTGTCAAATTCTTACATTTGATCAAATTCAGTTTTAATAATAAGGCTGCCGTTATCAATCAAATAAAGTCATTTACACTGCAAAATTGCAACTGTAATAAATAATTTTATGAGATTGAGGTTTAAACAAATAATATAAAACAATGATTCTTTTAAACAATAAACCAATAGGTGGCAGCAAGTGACCATCTTAATAAATGAATCATTGAGTCATTCATTAAAACGATTTGTTCAAAATGCTGAATCATTCAATAACAAAACACAGCACTTTAGTGTAGCTTTTCTTTTGTAACTATTTTCAATGTACATTCAATGTAACATTTGGAATCGTGATATTATAGAACAGCTCACTTGGTCGTGTTATGTTACTTTACTATATCATATATTATTTATAAATAAAAAAACTCAACATTTTGAAAATTCAGAATAAAAACTTACTTTGAAATGTTTGAGCAAGTCCACCGACGTTGCATGACCCATGAACTGCGAGCCGAAGTATCGTGACTGGACGTGGTCGTCCACCCAGTAGTGAATATGAAGGTCCAACTGCTTACTTTTCGGCATCTTATTGAGACTCTCGTCAAACATGATCACAAACCCGTTGGACATATTGACATGGTCAGTCAGTTCTTTAGTTATAAAGGGAGCTAATCCGAATTTAGTAATATATGCCGTTTTGTTGCTTTCACACGAGAATGTAGCTGCAACCTCGGAGTCAGGAAACATGATTTAAAAAATCTCTGTAACGTTAAGAGTGGTGCTCAGAGACTGTTTTAAGGACCCACATCACCTCTGCCGGCAGAGTTGGTGTCGAGCCACAGTACAATAGAATGTTCCTTGGCTGTTGGTGGCATTTCTATTGTAGAAATGTCTTCATTATTGATAGTCAGAGCTGTTTCAGTAAACGAAGAGATCCACGGTGCACAGAACGGGCCAATAGGTGGTTGGTGCTGGAGAGCAGTGCTACACGACGCGGTGTGTTTGACACCCTTCATATGGGAGTCCATGGCCGTAACACCCATTGTCGCTGGCTCAAAGAATTCCTGCACCAACAGCAATAGGCCTCGCGGTCATTTCCTGGCACAGGCTTGACCCAAACGTAATTCGGATTCCTTGTCCACAGAGGATTAAACCGACACTTTCCCATTTTAGCCGACAAACTAGGCTAGCTACTATCTTGTTCTGTAATTTACCTCACTTGCCTAGTAACCATAGTAACGGGTGCGCGAGCTTTCGCGCTTACTGCTATGACGTGGAGCGCGAGGTGCACTCGACATTACGCTGCATGAATTTTTAATTAGCCAACAATAGTAAAAGTTAATTTTGTTACGTTATGAACTTAATCCTTGGAAAAGTGAAAAAAAAAAGACCTTTGTAACGAAATCCAAGACTTTGTATACCAAATTCAAGGCTATTAAGGCCTTAATGTTAGATAATCAAATTTAAGACTTTTTCAATGCTTTTAAGACCCCGCGGGTACCCTGATTTATGGGGGAAGCATCACCCAAACTCGAAGAGAAGCATAAAACCATGTTGCTTAGCTGCTTATGCAAAATATTTGAGAGAACTGTATGGGGGAAGCATACACCCCTAGCAGCAGCAGCAGCCTAATATGATGGCGGTTTGTATATCATTCAATTTAAGTCTAACATGCTGAAAAATCACATTAAGGGGGAAGCATGCACCCCTAGCAGCAGCAGCCTAATACGATGGCAGTTGTATATTATTCAATTTAAGTGTAACATGCTGAAAAATCCCATTAAGGTGGGGGGTGGGAGCGTCACTCAAGTTAAGCAATAGAGGATGTGCAACAAGTATGTTCTTAAAATGCTTAAGCAACTGTGATTGTAAAGGGGGAAGCATACGCCCCTAGCAGCAGCAGTCTGATATGATGGCAGTATTATCCAATTTTATGTATCTACCATGCTGTAAAATTCACAAAGGGGGAAGCGTCACCCCAAGTTAAGCAACTGAGGATGCGCAACAAGCATGTTTCTTAAAATGCTTAAATCTCATGCCAATCCCAAGTACCCACAGAGCAGTATGAATCCCCATCTACAAAAGTCCCCAGCCTGGTCATATCTGCAAAACAAAAATACAGCTTCCGATTCTCTCTGGAAAAACCAAGCTCCTGGAGGCATGCTGTGGGCGGAGCTATAATACTAATGTTTGTGTTGTTTCCATAACATATATTCACTTATGTGCTGATTTCCAACAAAAGACAGAAATCTGATGCAGTTGTACTTACCTGACTGGGGTCTTCTACCATGTTTTAATTGTAAATGATGTGCAAATCCAGCGTCAACCTGGTCTTGTTTATGAAACATTCATCACTGAAATGATGAGAACAACACTTTCTACACTCCATTGCTGCCCCAGAAAACAACTGCATCCACGGTCTATGTAACGCTAGGTTCTTTGAGAAGCTGAACGTGGTAAACTTTCCCCTCACATCCAAAACACACTTATTTGGAGACATTCTCAAACAAATCCTATGCAGCGCTGCCAACGATTTCCTGATGAAGCGTGTTTACGGGCGAGGTCTCGCTCTCCTCTGGTCGAGATGTGCATGGGCGTGCTTTCCCAAGAGAAATGCTCATAAGGAGTTCCACCATAGTCTACATCATAGATCCATCATCGAAAAAACTACCGAAACTTGTAACAACCCAGAAATACGATTTCTCCACTCATCTGAGCTGGCCATGTTTAGCATAAAAATCCATTTCTTTAACACTGAAAACTCTGAATCCATGAAACACCATTGTAGCCCCCCTTTAAGCAAATGTGTGATACCTACAACCCCTTGCTGCGGCATGAGGAACATGTAATATGCATTAATGCTGTAGATTGCATAATGGAGGGTGGTAGTCCAGCAGGGGAAGCATGCACCCTTCGGAAACTTAGAATGGCGTCCAGTATGAATGAAAATGCTCCATATAAACACCTCCATCAGAATAAAAAAGCCTTAACCGAAATGGTAATCTGTTGAGAGGTAGGATAACCTTCTATAACCGAACTAAATTAAAATCCTGCCATGTAAACTTGTTAAACTGATTACTTGTACCCATGTAATCACATCAATAGTCGGTCATCAGAATGGGAACGTGATGTCAGCAATGCTGTGCATTCAGTGAATAGTAGACACTGACATTACAGTACAGACTGGGAAATAGTGGACAAAGATGATAAAAATCCAGTTACACAATAACACACATTAGAATGGAATCTGGAATCTCATGACCAGAGCAGAAAGCTGATGTAATAAGTGAAGCACAATTAACTGCTTTTCAGCTTAGAAACAACACTACGGCTGCATCTGAAAACTTAGCCAGGTGACTTGCTGCCTTGCTGTCTAATCAATGACTTTGCAGGCAGTGTTTTTTCCCGAACGCACCTCATGAAATGGATTTCAGACAGGCTTCTGAGGCGGAGTAATGGTTTAATGATCTCTAGCAAAATATAGAGAGCTTTGGTTATAACTAAGTGAATATTTAATTACTGCAATATTAATTTCTCGCTAGAAATTACATACGTGGAAAACGTTGTTCAGAAACATACATTTACACACAAACTGACCACCGACCACAACTTTCAGATGCCATTTTTATTTTTTTAGCTTAACTGTCACAGAATGGAACGTACGGGATTGTGGGATATCAAAAGCAGCGAAGGATATATCTATGCTGCCTTCAAAAACCGGCCAGATGAAGTCTTCTCAGGAGACAGGAAATTACGCTGACATCGATTTCGGACATGCCTTGATGCCTTCCTACCTTAGAATGCGACCTCCGAAGGCAGCATTTTTCAGTTTCGGATGCAGCCTATGATAGTGAATAGCTCAATAAAAACACTTTACCAAAATTTGCCTGTCATTGTATGAATTCTGACAGATTCATAAACCCATTTGTAAATGTTGTAAGATAGCTCATTGCACGCACTATCTGCATTCATAAGCTGCGCCCTCGTGATTCATGTTTTAACACAACTTGGTGATAATCATATATTTTACCATTTAAATTTACCTTTTTTAAATTTACCTTTTTTATTTTATTTTTTTAAATAAATATCATAATACAATTAATTTCAGAGCTGCATTAAAAAAGGTCTTAGGCTATAGTTATTTCCCCTTGCTGAATTGACATGCCTTGGTGTTTTCCAGTTTTCCTTTTCATGCCATTAACATTATTCTGGATGTTTTCACCCAGCAACACTATTGTTCTCATGTGTCACACGACACGACAGTATCAATAATTCTGTGTAACGTCTGAATTGATAAAGCGTTTATATCTTTACATTGTTGCGCAAACTCAGCGCTGTGCGGGAGACTCTGCTCTTGCATTCAGCTGGCGGATGCAGTGTGTAGCGCCGCTTCACACTTTTTTGCAGTTTGGTGTAATTTAGAAACGGTGCCTAAAGTAAAGAATTCCCTCGCTTCGTCAATCAGCTCTCACTCAACCGGACCAGAAGTGTCCCAGTGTCCCATTTGAGCGGAGTTCTCTCGCTTAGAAGATGCATAGAAGATGGATCGTGTCCAGGCCACATGACTGAGCACACGAATGAACACTAGAGGTTCAATATTAGTCTGTTAATTCCAAGCAAGTGCGAGCAGCTATTAAAAATATTAATGCAACCCCGTTTTTTTCTCTCTCTCTCTCTCTCTCTCTCTCTGGTAATTTGCATGTCATCGTAGCCACTTATGTCCCAAAATCGGAGCACGAGCACATGTAAACACCACATCGGATTAGATAACGTCTCATGTGGTCCACCGAATCTCTAAATTTTTGTCACGTTCTTATAACCCTATGTATAGAAGCTATAGAGCGATAAATGCGTGCTTTTGAAGCTGCGTGCATCTGAAACACTCACACAGTTAATGTGACATCGACCTTTGATATTTCGCCTCTAAATACACAGCGAACCCCCGTTGAAACGCTTACATGAGAATGCTGGTCTCGTTTAACCCTGTTCTCATGGCTTAATCGGCGTGTCCTTAGAGCGATTGCATGCTCTAGCTGCGTACTGCTCCAGGTGTATGAACACAGATGTATAAATGCTGCTGCAAATATGCTTAATATTCGTTCCTGCAACCGATGCAAAACCATGTTAACCACCAGGCAACATACACAGCGATATGGATTAAAAGGAATTCATTTATCTTAGATGCGGATTTCAGATGTTCTGAAACAAACTGCAACAGTTTGATTTGCAAGCAGCGATGCGATCAGTTAATTGCAAGCAGTAATGCCATGGAAGAGACACTGAATAATGGGAATTTAAATAGACCGCAGGTGATAGGTGTCAAGACTGGATTGGTACACGTCAGGAACAGCTGACTGTCAGCTGATGCAAGCGTGACTAACATGGCCTGACTGAACTAACGCGATGCTCGATAGTAATGCTTTACTGTTAAAAGTAACTTTTTAGTTACTTTTTTAAAGAACGTTCTTTAATGTTCCCATTAATGCCCTTTTATGCATTATGGTCTTTACAAACACAAAACTGACTTAAACAGAAAGTAATTTTAAACACTATTTTGGTTTATGTAGGACCAGCACAAACTAAATATTGTAGAATCACAAGGATTTCTGAAATAAAACAAATTAATAATATATTCAGAATCAAAAACTAAAGTGGCTTCTGCATCATAAAAGCTGTTGTGTTGAGCCCTTAACAATGTTCCTTTCACAGTTTAAGTATGAAAACTATCAACAATGGACAACATAACACATAACATTTTGAAATAAATAAATGAAAGCAATCTGAATTATTCAGAATCAATTTCGAGAAACTCAGCACCAAAAAAAAGTATATTATTGACAACCATAAATAAAAATTTTGCAATAAAAAGAAAACATAAAAAATTAAATGTTGTTTAAAAATGAAATCTATGTTATCATGCTAACAAGCTCCACAGTAGAGACAGGCTGCATGTTTTCAACAATTTTTCATCTGTAGGAGAAAACAAACAATCCGTGGCAATGATATTGCAATCCGTCCAGTCAGTTTATAAACCGTGCTCACAAATTCTAAAACCTTTCAATTGGTTAAACAAATTTTCAATCCGTGAGCTCAGAGTATTGAATCCGTACTCACGAATTCATTATCCGTGCGCAGCTTTCGCAATCCCAAACCCTTCATATTTGCAAACTCACGGTTTTGTGGCTCCGCCCCCACTGGCAGATTCATTGCTGTTTATTAAACATTATTTTTTCATAGTATCATATGAGACCATGATCAGCTTTTTAGCGTTTATTTGACATTAATCATCAATAGGATAAGACACCGCCGCCTGTGTTTTATAGCCTAAAATAATGTCATCCCCCACCGACAAGAAAAGGGTCACCCTCCCATACTCGTCCGAGGGTGAGTGGGTCATACGGAACTATGCCTGGCTATGGGAGAGTTTCTCCCAGGGAGAGCCGCAGGTTTCCCCCTCGAGGTCCCCACCTTCTGCCCAGCTGCCAGTAGTCCCAGAGGGTCGAATCCTGGCCGTTGCAACACTGGGGGATCAGGCAAATCCCTCCCCGAATCCTGAGGCACCTCCCACGCCCTTCGGTCTCCCCATGAAGCGAGGGAGACGGTTCTCGTGGGAATCTGCTTCGGAGTCCTCAGCAACGGAGTCGGCCCTGCCTGAGACCGAACTTCTCCAACCAGTCTCAGACCCATCTCTGACCTCTGCACCACGGCCAAGGAGAAAGAGGAGGAAGGGGTCTTCCGGTCCTGCGTCTCTGTCTCCTCCTGAGTCCGCGATGCCCCTCCAACCCGCAGCAGCAGTGAGCGCGGATCCAGAGCCAGCAGCAGTGAGCGCGTCCCCGAGCCAGCAGCAGTGAGCGGTCTTTGTTTATCATGTCTACCCAGTCTTGTTAAGTTATTTAGTCTCTGCCCTAGTTGTTGTTTTCCCCCTCGTGGGTGTTGTTTTCCCCTTTTTGTATTTAATAAACCCTTGTATTGTACTTCCTGTCTGCAAGTGAGTTCATCCCTACCCCCCACATAACAAATATTGTTATTTAATATTATTATTAATGTTGAAAAGAGCTGAGAATTTTTTTTTTTTTTGGGGGGGGGGGGGTAAATTGAAAGAACGGCTTTGTTTGTTACATTTGTTACAGTTCCATTTATTTGTTCCATTTATATTCTTTACATCAATCTTTTGAATGGTGTAGTATTGTATTTTGTTATTGAAACTTCATAATGTTTCACTTGATTAAAAAAAGTCTTTGGAAAAAGTCTAACTAGTAAAATGTTTACACGTTATGTGAAAACTAGTACAAGTATATAAATAAATAGAGACTTACTCATGTTTATGATCTCTGCTGAATAAAGTGCTTCATTCTTTTTTTTCGGGAGTAAATCCAAATCTCAAATCCTCAACCACATCACATCTTTTTGGGGTGAATTATGTCTTATTCCTCACATCGCGAAGCAAACAGTAAAATAAAAAAAACTTGAAGAACAGTCTCGCTGTGTTGTTTTCTTTTATGGGCATATTCAAGCCTTGCACTTCAGTGAAACCTTTGAATAGGAATAGCGCGCTCGGCGCAGGGGCGTGGTCACATTGGAAGATAATCAAGGGAGACGTGAAAAACGGACATTGCATGGTTTTCATATGGATTACTGTATCACAGAATATTTGTTTTCAGCAGCACTTGTTTAGTTTAAAATAGACATGTCAAGCTTTCTATAGATATATCTATCATGTCTCTTTGTTGAGTTTTCACTGAGTTACAATTCATTTTAATGATGCGTTTGTAAATGAAGATCAACTCAAAGACTGCAGACAGCAGACCTTGTTTGTTATCTTTATTTTATAAGTGCTGAAGGAGAGGATTGAGTGGATGCCGCTGGTCATATCCTTTCTTCAATCTATATATATATATATATATAGTGACGAGCACTCCCAGAGGAATCAGCGTCGCCCTGGAAACCAAAGCAAAACACCTGCACGTCCTCGTCACCGGCTGATCGGTCACAGCTGCTCCCCATCAGCCAGCACATTGTAAAGGAGCACATGTTACACTCAGAAGAGGTTCTTGAGCCGAATGCAACGCTGGTCTAACCCCTCTCTCTTCACTTTTCAGAAAGTAGCGAGTGACCGACAGCCCAGCCACTTTGGAGCACGTTTGGACACCCACTTTCACCTTAACCGGCACATAAAAGCACGAAGAGCACACGGAAGCACCGGCCACCAGAAAGCGGTGCAGCACCATTCAACAGGCATCACTGTGTTAATAAATCCGCCCTCTTGTCGAGTGATTCTTTACCGCGTGACATTTATTTATATATATATATATATATATATATATATATATATATATATATATATATATATATATATATATATATTATTAATATTAATATTGTGTAATTATTAATCAAGTGTTTGATCAGTATTTAACCTCCAAGATTGTTGTGTGATTTAACTAAGTAAAAAGCCATCTATATACGTATAGATAGATGCATGGTGCTTACATAGATATACATTTTCCCTTTTAGAAGTGTTAAGAAGTAACAGACAGGAGCATATGTGATTGTATTCCTTCTCCTAGGGTCACAAGGTCAGCTAAAAGGGTCAGGGGAGACCCTTCCTCTACATGCGCTGCGAGGGACAAAAAGAAATGTAGAGCTGTGATATTTAGAAATGTATACTAGATATTAAGAATCCTGTTCTATCCTGTATTTCTATTCCTCAAGATTAATGTTGGCCTATTATGTGTGTGTATCCAACCGTAGTGATAAGAGACTTGCCAGTACTAGAGAACCTTGAATTGTAGATATGGGCTTTGTGTGTATGTGTATGTGTCAGCACCTATATTTTGTACAGAAGAATAGTTTCTGCTGACATCTGGACCTGAGATGAGGTGTCTTCGCAGGCTACAATCATAGGAGATATCCTGAAGATGTTTATGCCCATTTGTGAAGACTGTCTAAAGAGAACTGGGAGGCAAGATTAAAGGTAGTGCAGGGGAAGATAGTAAGGTGGAGTTCTAGGGGGCTGTCTTTGTGGGGAAGGCTAGAGATTGTAAAGGCTGATCTTCTCCCAAGCCTAAATTACTTAGCTTATGTGTTTCCAGCTCCTTTTTGGTCTGGGAAAAGCTAGTTTTCTCTTTTTGTTTGTGGAAGAATAACACGGAAATGGTTGCTAGGGGGCAGATGTACAGCCTGATGAGGGATGGTGGGAGAGGGGTCCCTTGCATTCCATTGAAGATGGAAGCTATTTTCTGCTCTTGGGCAGCTCGTTTAGCAACCCATGAGAGGGAGCACAAGGCCAGGTTTTTAGCCCAGTTTTGGCTGGCTTTTCCTTTGAGGTCTTTGGGCAATTGGAGGGGAACAAGGCTCTGTGTCACGGTGTCTGGTCTGTGTTTCCCCGGGTGTCCACTAGTGGTCTCACTTCCCCATAGGTATCTCACCGCAGGCACTACATTTCCCACATAGCTTTGTCCCTTCTTCACAGTAATTGCACTCAGCTGTCTCAACTTTCATCTTCATCACCTGTCCTTATATACCGGTTTGTTTTCTGTCTGTGTGATGGAGTCCTTGTTTTCCGTCACTTGGTTTTCTCGCGTTCCCTGTGTTCTCTAGTTTTGAGTTTCCTGTTTGTTTTGTTTTTAGACTGTTTTCATGGTTATGCCTGGATACTGATGGATTTTTGGATACTGATTTTTGGATTACCCATTAAACACACTGCTCTTGGATCTCTCGTCTCCTGTGAACTATCGTTACAGAAGGACTCCATCAAGATCAGATCCAGCGGTGTGGGATTTTGTGTCCATTCCCCAGCCAACATGGAGGAGTGGAGGAGTAGATTCCTAAAATTAACCACCCTCCATCAAAAGGTCTCTGCTGAACTACCAGAGCCTCTTCGCGTCTCTGCGGAACTTCCAGAGCCTCGTCATATCTCAGCCTAACTCCCTGAGTGCTCCACTTATCCTGTCGTAGGCATGGAGATCATCCAGGAACTCGCTGCCTGCCCTGTCATGGCAATGGAGACCATCTACCATCTCCTCAGGGCGACGGAGGCTTTCCTTAACCTGTTCATGTTCTCTATTTCAGGTTTACCTAACCAGACTTGCTCTCCTGTGCCTCTCTGGTGGGCTTCTGTCTCGACCGCACTGCTCCAGTTCCACCTGATCCACACTGTAAAAAGTGATTCCCTATATTTATTCAATAAAATTGTCAAAAATTTACAAGCAGTATTATTAATTAAATTTAACACATTTTAATAAAGTAGAAATAATCATTCAAAATTAGTAGAATAAAATGAAAAAATTAAGTAACATTTACACAAAAATATTGATTTTAATTGGACAAAAAAAAAACCTATGCTAAAGAATACTATGTTATGCATGCCAGGACAGTAGTTGGCGATCATGAAACACCCTTCAAAAACATTATATGCATGCACATGACATCAGCCTTTTTACAAATTCACATTTTTGTTGCTTACATAAATATGATACAGGCATCATGTTCAAAAGGCTGTCTTAAGGCCCCAAAACAGAGTTATTGAAGACCCCTAAAGTTCACAAACAGAATCAAAGGGTAAATAATTGGTTACCATTATAGTGGTCAGTGTTTGCTTTAGTTGGACTCTTGACCCTTGATGATTTAATATTACATTTTGCATTTCTGTTGTAACTCAGTTGTAACAGCTAGACAAACTTAGAAAAAAGTTGATCAGGTGGTGTTGGTTATGCTATTACATATGCCGCGTTTCCACCGAAATTACCCGGAACATTTGTACCAGGAACTTTTTTTCCCAGGAACTTTTTTCCCCCCAGACCTGTTGCTTTCTGCGTTTCCACCACAGTGTAAAGTACCGGGTAGATTAGGCAAATAGACTGGTGACGTAGGTCTGCGCGTTTCTCAATACAAAGTACCGCTGATTTAAAAAAAAAAAAAAGGTACGCTGATTTTGGACGTGCATCATCGGTAGTTAGTTCTGACTTCGTGCATTCGACTGGGGAGTGTGATGTCAGCGACGACGCGAATCCTGTAATTTTCCTCTCTGTATATTTACAATAAAACGAAATAGGATATAAAATACCACTGCCTCCTTTGGTTTTCATTTAAGCATAATAACAGCTGCGGAAATGTACTTAGTTCAGGGATATGTGTATATGCAGCCATTACAATGAAACGAAATATTATATTTATAATATTATATTATAATATTTTATTTTCATTTTAACATATAGATAAATTGTAGAGGTGCTCCGATCACGATCGGCCGATCGTTATGCGTATCTCCTCAGTAAAGCCGGTTTTCTAATCAGCGGTTAATTCCATCAGGTGCGTGATTTCACATAGAGCAGCTGTTACTACACAGAGCCGTTGTTAATAG
The DNA here is from genome assembly GCF_003368295.1 of Carassius auratus. Classification (NCBI taxonomy): domain Eukaryota; kingdom Metazoa; phylum Chordata; class Actinopteri; order Cypriniformes; family Cyprinidae; genus Carassius; species Carassius auratus. Next base: position 345,134 of record NC_039300.1, on the reverse strand, counting down.
AGAAGATGCGCAAATCACGTTAATTTTCAGCGTTTATTGGCCCATCTTCTCAGTTAACAACGGCTCTGTGTAGTAACAGCTGCTCTATGTGAAATCACGCACCTGATGGAAGTAACTGCTGATTAGAAAACCGGGTTTACTGACGAGATGCGCATTAACGATCGGCCGATCGTGATCGGAGCACCCCTAATAAATTGAATACAGACCAAAGAAAACCTGTTAGATTTACCCCGCAGCTGAATTATGTTATGTTTAACCACTAAAGGAGACATCAGAGCCAGCGGCACATATCAAAAGATCTGTCCGAGAGGAGGCTGCTCTCTGCGGATACATGAGGACTGAGCTTCCGCTGATCGAGTGGAGCTCACCGTCTACGAGATCGGCGAAATACATTTTTAAATAGGCGCTGTCTTTATAAATAAACCATAGATTCAAGTTTCCTGTTTGTTTTGTTTTTGGACTGTTTTCATGGTTATGACCTCCTGCCTGTTTGGATACTGATTTTTGGATTACCCATTAAACACACTGCTCTTGGATCTCTCGTCTCCTGTGATCTATTGTTACACTCTGGTCGTCAAATATGCCAGAGAATTATTGCAGGGCAGCAGACTTTATTGCCCGGAAGCCTTGGTGTTTAGAGCAGTCCCTGATTTAAGAGCAAAGAAAACTGTACCACAGACTGAGTGAGGAGCTAGTGGAAAGAATATAAAACTGGTATCACAATATGAAGTTAGTTGGATAATGTTGCACCTATCATATTTAACAGGCTTTTGCAAAGATCTCAACTGGTTAGCTGCCCTTGGTCGATTACCAGTGAGAGAGAGGTTGTTAAAGGATTCAGAACGTGTTTCGGGGATGAGGTGACTGGGTATGGAGAGGGCTGCAGAAGAGTAGGGGTAGGGTAGAGAGAATGACTGTTTTTTTTGGATTTCTATATAATGTGGGTGTTTGATTTTGAAACTGCATAATTTATGGTTATGGAGGACTGGTTTCGCGTTCTCCCAGAAATGGCTGGTGAAACAAAACAGAAGTTTTTTTTTCTCATATATATATATATATAAGTGACATGACATTTAGTCAAGTATGGGGACCCATACTCAGAATTCATGCTCTGCATTTGACCCATCCGAAGTGCACACACACACAGAAGGTGTTTCTCAATGTCAAGGAGAAAGAAGGATCCTCGGAAGCCAGTATTTCGAGGATGCTACGTCATCGACATCCGTCGAAGGACTGTTCCAATGTCGAGGATCCTCGGAATTTCAACCAAGGACTGAGTCCTTCGTTCGAAGAATATCCCATACACAGGAAAGGATGCATGTGTGTATCCTTCACGTTCTCAAATCACCCACAATCCTATGCGCGCAGCTTTGCTATATAACATTAGCTCAAAAATTCAAAAATGTCGAACGTTAACGTAGTCGGAGTGTTAACAGTTTTTATTTACGTTACCAAAACATTTGTTATAACTGTAGTAAATAAAAGTAAAGTTTGACATTTATATGCCAGTACAAATTACTACCATATTGTAAATTATACAAATGGTTAACTGAACCGGACCTGTCATTTAACAATTGGTTGCGTCAACGGTATTTCTTTTATAAATAACTAGTTAAGTTGTCCAAAGTAATTTAATGATACCATTCACAGCGTTATTCAAACGGACCTTTTCACTGACGTAATGACGCAATTACGTGCACTTGCTAGCCTGTTTCATTTACGTGTTCTTCGAATGCTTAAGAGGAGTCTCACCTTGCCTCTGAAGGAAGTGACTTGGAAGGATCAGTCCTACCAAGGAAGTATCCTTGACATTGAGAAACACCTAGACTGTGAACACACACATGGAGCAGTGGGCAGCCATTTATGCTGCAGCACCCTTTTTTTCGTTCTTTTTTTTTCACAATTTGTTCTTCATCTTTCTTTCAGAATGAGGAGTTCTGTCATATGCTGGGTATGTGTTGTGCATGTGTGAAACAAAGTCACTTTGAAAAATCGTCCCCTGGTGGGTGGTTTAGTACAAATTTATCACAGACCTCACTTTGCAAGTCGACTGGACTGACTGTAGCCGAGCTGTAGCTGTTTTCATGTTTTTTTTTGTTTTTTTTTCGTTTACAGTGTCACCAAGTGGCCAGTCTAAGGTCCTTATTTCACCTGTCCTCAGACTGAGCCCGTGCACAGATGTGCTGATTTGGGTGAAGTGATCGCATTCCTTTCTGGAGTTTAACCCTCTGGAGTCTAAGGGTATTTTTGGGGCCTGGAGAAGTGCTTTTTTCAGTTTCCTATACACATCTAAATGGCTAAAGTCTAGTCTCACTGTACTCAGCACAGACTGGGCTATAATAATAATAATAATAATAATAATAATAATAATAATAATAATAATAATAATAATAATATGTGAGCAGCATTTATGTACATGATTGTGTTTTTAAGAAAAAAAAATATGCATGGTTGATGAAAAACTAAAAATGTTAAGTCACTTGAATAAGGCCATAAAATACATACAGAACATTGGTTCCCGGGATTTTTGGGAACTGGAGCTTGTAGCCTAAAATTTATCTTTCTAAATTATGTGAAAAATCATCTTGTTTACTCACAGAAAACAATATTGATTTAAATTTTCGAACACACTTTGTTGGTAAAAGTCATATGCGAGTAGGCGTTAACTATCATGAATATCATTGTGATTTACACCAGAGAAGACAAAGGCCTGCATAATGAGCTGCATAATGAGCCTTTCAGTCAGCTGTGTGACAGTGAGGGAATAGTTACAAGAAAGAATGTGAGGTCAAAATAAATCTATATAATTTTATGTTTGTAGTTTATTTAGAATATATTTAATTATCTCACAACATAATTTAATATCCACTTGGGAGTGCAGTTAAACAGTTTTTTTAGGAACAATCCAAGCTGACTTTCAAACTGAATTTTTTGCATCATTACTCCAGTCACATAATCCCTCAGAAATCCTTTCTGATCTTATTTTTCTACAAAATTTGTTATTATCATTACTATTATTATTAATGTTGAAAAGAACTGAGAATAATTTTTTTCAGGTTTTTTTAGGGGGGATAAATTGAAAGAACTGCATTGTGTTACATTTGTTACAGTTACATTTATATTCTTTACATCGAGCTTTTGAATGGTATCGTGTAGTATATTGTTATTGAAACTTCATAATTTTTCACTTGATTATACATTTAATCATGAATTATAGTTTGGAAAAAGTCTAACTAGTAAAATGTACTCGTTTTTCGCATAACGTGTAAAGTATATAAATAAATAAAAAGAGACTTACTCATGTTTATGATCTCTGCTGAATAAAAGTGCTTCATTTTTTTTTTCTGGAGGAAATCCAAATCTCAAATCCTCAACTACATCACATCTTTTTGGGGTGAATTAGGTCTTATTCCTCTCATCGCGAAGCAAATAGTAAAATAAAAACTCGAAGAATAGTCTCGCTGTGTGTTGTCTTCTGTTGTGTGGGTGTATTCAAGCCGATCGCTTCAGTGAAACATTAGAATCTGAAAAAGAGAGTTCAGCGCGGGGGCATGGTCGCATTAGAAGATAATGAAGGGAGACGTGAAAAACAGACATTGCGTTGTTTTCATATGGATTATTTTATCACAGAATATTTGTTTTCGGCAGAACTTGTTTATGATGCGTTTGTAAATGAAGATCAGTGCAGACAAAGGCTGCAGACAGGAAACCTTGTTTGTTATCTTTTAATTTTTTAACAAAGTTTTGTTGTTATTATATCTGTATACAAAGAAGTAGACCCTTTACAGATTCGATTGATGTATTTCTCTTATCTGTACGATTAAAACTGAAAGTGTAATTAAAAAGTTATTTTTAGGGTTATCAGGAGAAAATGACTCACAACGCGTATACGTGTTAATCGACTTCAGAGGGTTAAGCCATTTTAGCAACCTCGGACACGCCACCTTAGCACGTTTTGAGGTTCGCTCGCCAAGGTGAGTGGGAATTTCCACTTTTTTTGGATGATTATCGTCAGTCAGACTCCAGAGAATCTTTCTGTGCTACTTTGGGTGGGACTGGGCCAAATACCTGGCGCTCGTTTGCAAAAGAAGGTTTTTGACAAAATCCAAAATAGCCAAAAATTGTCACCTGCATCTTGTTCAGCTTCTCAGCTTAGATCACATGTATGGTTTGACGGTTGAGACTGCGATCACCTCTTGGAGGTTTTCTTGGCTCGAGATCCTTTATATCCCGAGTCACACAACTTTTCAGAGGTACATTGAAATATCTTGTTTTAGGCTCCAACAAGTTTTGAGGTAAGATCTTTTAATTATTTATTTGATTATTTATTGTTGTTTTAAGGTTTTAAGGCTGTTGATGCGTCCACCATGTCGGCTGTCCATGCCGGCATGCGGTGGCACCATAGCGTTCGCATTTTATTCAGGGAGGTTGAGGGGAAGCTCCTGGGAATGTCCCCATGGACTATTGATCCAAAAGGCCTTAGCTTTTACATATGATAATTTGAACTGTTTGATGACTTTGCCCCAGAACAAAGGATTTGACGTAAGTTTTAAAACTGCTTCCCTTCTTAATGATTTTTGGCAAAGGTGGGACTCGGTTAAGGCCCAGTTCTCCATGTTCACTTTCTGATAACACACTTAAAACTGAACAACTTGTCAGGTTGTTCAATGAAACCGTGACTGGAGATGATATTTGTGTTTGGTTGGGTAGATTTTGCACTGTTCGAGGCCAGCCTGTCTAAGTGTTAGATGAAGATGGCATTTGGACATGCTCCTGGCGAATTCCCTTTAAACAATGGGAAGATGCTGGGGACTGCCAAGGCCTGAAACATCTGCCTTCCATGATTGTGCTCAGAGAGAAAAGAGACTAGATACATTATCAAGTAATGCCTAAACTATGCAGGAAATGTGGTAGGGTTGAGTATCTCATCTCACTGAAGCATGCCAAGAGTTAGTATGTGGGAAGTGCAGAGAAATTGGTCACGGTTTTAAATGAATTTAAAATCTTTGTGGAAAAAACTATCTCTACAGAGACTGCCCTAAAAGTTTTGAATTTTGAAATTCTAGCCAACCTCAGGGACTGGACAGGAAAGAAGAAGTGGGGTGGCCAAAGGGGTGGAAAAGGGGTGTGAAAAAGCTCTACCTCCTTTAGTGGACTTTGCCATCCTAGGAAGTACCAAAATTCCAGCGTTTTGTGACCTTAGGGATCGTGATGGATTGAAACGTGGTATAAGGCTAGTTAGGTACGCAGGAGCTAAAACATTTAGGGGCTTATAGGTAAGTAATGATAATTTGCAGAGACTGTAAAATTGGGGTAATATGATCATATTTTCTTGACCTGGTAAGGACTCTAGCTGCTGCATTTTGGACGACCTGTAGCTTGTTTATTGAAGAAACAGGACAACCACCTAGAAGTGCATTACAATAGTCCAGTCTAGAGGTCATGAATGCATGAACTAGCTTTTCTGCATCAGAAAAAGGTAACATGTTTCATGTCTTGGCAATGTCTCGAAGATGGAAGAATGCATTACATTTTATGAAGACTTATACAAAATTAAGGAAACAAACAGTGAGATTTTAAAAGAGGCGTTGTCTTTTATAGAAAAAAAAATTGAGGGACAACATGCTTTTATCCCATTTTACTATTTTAGAAATACAAGAAACTCTTAGAGGTTTTAAGTGGGGAAATCCCCAGGACTTGACACACTTTACAGACTCCCTGACAGCTTTAAGAATAGGGATAGTGATGCTTCTGGGAAAAAAAAGGAGACAAGAATGACTTTCGCAATTTGGTGACCTATGTTTTTTTTTTTAAAATGTCAACTGCAAACTTTTTAGTAAAATTTTAGCCAAACAAATGTCAACTTTTTTGGATGATGTGATCCAGCTGGATCAAAAATACAAAAATAGTGTGCACATCTCAAACATCCAGATAGGACGCAGGTGCAAGACAACTGAATGATATAGAAAAATAAAGAAGTGTGATGTCTGCACACTGAAAATTACTGCTCCAGAAGAATTTATTCAAGCAATGTTTCAACCCTCAGGTCTTCATCAGGCACAATATCAATGTGAGGTGAAGGCAACTTTAAATAGACCCAGGTGATCACCTTTAATTAGACACACCCCAAAAAAATCATGTGACAAATACAACTTATATAACAAAGACAAGTCATGTATACTATGTGAAAATACACCTTATATAACAAAGACAAGTTATAATTTTTTTTTAATCACTATAAAAATGGCTTTATATCAAAATCCTCATTTAACCCTAAAGGTGACAAAGTATTTAAGGAATAAATCCAAAAACATTCCCTCTGTAATAATTTCCTGTCATAATCTGCTCTTGAGGGTTTTGCTACCTTCTCTATACCAATATACTGCAAAACGCTGACATTATGACCTACTTGTCTAAAACGAGACGCTATAGGACCGCGCATTTCTCCAGTTCGAATGTTACTGCAATGTTCACTAATACGAGTGAGTAATTGTCTGAATGTTTTACCCACATATGCAAGACCATAAGGACAACGAATTAGACAAATCTAAAAACTTTATTTACAAGTTAAAGGTACTGCAATGGGTAGTAAAATGCCACCTGATTATGCTTGCTTGTATATGGGAGGTTTTGAAAATGACTTTATTTTAAATGAGTCAAATAAATTTTTCCCAAAAATTTTGCTTTACAAACTGGTTGAATAACTGCATACCAGACAGCACGCTCCATCTGCCGGACTTTCAGCTGTTTAGAGCGGATAGCGATGCAGAATCAACGGGGAAATCATGCGGTGGGACATGCTTTTAAATCAGTGAACAGTGTTGTACAGATGTAACTGTGTTAAAGAACATGAGCTGTCCTGATCTAGAAATGTATGGAATCAGATTTGTGCCAAATAAAACGAACGCATATTTTGCAAAAACCAACAAAAATATACATTGATAAATGTAAAAACAATCTGAAAATAAAAACAATAATCTAAACAGCAAAAAAGTAACATCGCCTTCAAATAAACTGCATTCTTTGTTGATTTCACTGGCAGCTTCACGTTTGTTAAACGCAGTTTTGAATGCGCTGCCAGCATTTTCGTTTTTGTTTTCCAAGTTTTTGTTTGCGCTTCGCAAATTTACATTCTGACATGGCGGCTCATTGAACCGGAAGTAGTGTTTTAGAGGTGCGGCCACGTGTCAGGACTAGGGAGCTGTAGTCTACAGTCTTTCTTTTATTGTCTATTAGGGGTGTAACGATTCACTCGTTCTCTCAATGCATCGGTTACAAACCCTGACGATTCATATGCATCGATTTTGAAAAATATTTGAATCATGAATTGCCGATCTCGTACAGTAATCGTTTCAAAACGCTAAGAATCGAATGAATCGCGATTTCCATAGCAATTCAGTGCTTTCAAAATATATACACATTAAATTACTACACGCACAAATTAATGGAGACCTTGAACAGTGTTCATGTCTCTTATCTGTCCTTCACGTGCTCCACTTTTTACCGCCACTTTTTTTTTGGCTCTCTGCATCTTACCGACGGCGTTACCTGAGCAGTCGAAAGCTGTGTATTTATTTCATGGTCTGAGCAGAAATGTAAGTGTCTAAATCATATGTACAGTTCCATTGAATTATAAATGTGTTTAAACAATGCGGATGAGTCGAATGTATGAAGGAAACTGTTAAACAACGACCTTGAAATAAGAGCGCAAGGTTTATCTGAAAGTAGCGTTTGTAGCTTTAGCAAACAGACATCTGGCGCATTTTCTCTCAGAATCATTCGCTGATGGAGAGGAAAAATTAAATAGCTACTAAAGCATTTTATTTTCTGAAAATTAGATTAGAACATTTTCACAATGATAGAGAAGTGATCTCGCTCTCACAGACGTGCCAGGCTTTATCTGCAGCTAAACTGAATTTATTACAGTACAGAAACTATAAAGTATATTTTCTACCTTATTCTGTGCAGAAAAAAAAAAAAATTAATAATTAAATGTAGCCTAGTAAGTAGTAAATATGCGATTGCTTGTGTCATGAATAATGATTGATGAGACCTTTGACCTTTGAATTATGTCCAGATGTGGCCTTTGACCTATGAATTATGTCCAGGTGCGACCTTTCCGGCATGCGTGAAATTGATCCGTCATGCTTTGAGTTCCGGGAGGTGATGTTGTTTGTTCAGCGACCAAGTGATGAATGAGTTCCCCTGAAGAATTTGTTTGAAGATATTATGGATCGTTTCCATATTCGGACTCTTCTGGACGCGTCTGTGTGTTACGCGACTGCGGTATCAGGTTGCAGCCTGTAATGTTCAAGCGCGCGCTCTCACTCTGTGTGTGTGCGTCTGTGTGTGTGTGAACTATGATAAAACAAGTACGTTTTGATGAAGAATAAATATAATAAACGATTTTAACAGGTCGTATCAGTGTGTGTGGGTGCGTGTGTGTGTATGTGTGCGTGTGTGAATTTAATATGCCGTTTATATAAAGCAATTCTAAACTTATTAATAAACTGCGAATAAACCAATAAAAATATAAATCCCCCAAACATTATTTTGAAAGTGTCCAGTCTGCAAGCACTATGATTCCTCAATGAGGTTCACAACATGTTGTCGTGTTTAAACTAAATCAGTATCGCGAGCCCTCTATTTCTCTCTCTCTCTCCCCTGCCTGCGTGAGCGCATGCTCCTGTCATTTCCTTTCGGTCCGCTGTGAAAGCTAAAGTGGAGAAAATGTTTTAAATCCACTACATCTCTCACGACTGATATTACTTTAAAGTTTAAACAGTCTCCCTTTACACATGTCTTCCGGCGGTTCTTGTTTATTTGCGATTAGTATATTCCAGAGCTGTGACTTTTCTGAAACTGTAGAGTGGGGTAGGTAACATCCTATGCGATTGCTAGCACCAAAAGGCGACCCCTGTAATCTAAATGCTTATTCAGACATCCGCAGAACCATACGCATTTTATTACCCAGCGCAGATCCGTCCCCAAGTTATGTAAACACATAGCTATTCTGACCGTGACGAAACACCTTATATAAATCCCCAAACATTATTTTGAATGTGTCCCATGTGCAAGCACTAAGATTCCTCAATGAGGTTCACAACATTTTGTCTTGTTTAAACTAAACAGAATCGCGAGCCCTCTATTTCTCTCTCTCTCTCCGCCTGCGTGAACGCACGCTCCTGTCATTTCCTTTCGGGCCGCTGCGAAAGATAAAGTGAAGAAAACTTTTAAATGTCCTACATCTCTCACGACTGATATTACTTTAAAGTTTAATAAACAGTCTCCATTTACACGTGTTGTCAGGAGGTTCTTGTTTATTTGGGATTAATATATCGCAGAGCTGCAATTGCTATCACCAAAAGACTCCCCTTTTGATCTAATTGCTTATTCAGACGTCCGCAGAACCATAAACATTTTATTTCCCAGCCCAGATCCGTCTCTAAGTCATGTAAACACATGACCATTCTGACCGTGACAAAACACCTTATGTTTTCGTCGTCACGCAGGATACAATCACAGCTTCAAAGGGGCTTTGAGAACACGCTGTGTTGTCACATATGGTATAGTGAGACAACAATATTTCACAGCTGCAGGATGAGAATCTGTACCGTGGATCTCGGGTACCATCTAGCGGTTATTTATAAAATTACACCATTAGTGTGACCGGTGACATTTACGTTTTAAAGCTTATTCAATATGAAAACAAATATTTTGTCAGTTATTCGCGAAGACTGAAATGTACTATTGTTTCATTTAAATATAAACGTTTTAAAAACTCAATATTTATAATACAATTGATAGAACTTTCACAGATGTAGGATGAGAATCTTCACAGTAGAGCTCGAATGGCCTCTCGAATGGCCTAAAAATATATAGTCCCATCGTAAGATTTGCGCTTTTCACAGTTTAAAGTATAATATTCACTACGTAAAACAAGTATTCTGTTTGGTAATCTCAAATAGCCTTAATATGTTATTTTTCCATAAAGTGTAAACGCCAGCCAATATTAGGAGAGCTCCGAGGACCTATAAAAGTAGACACGCCTCCTCGCCGAGTACTTTAAAAGTCAGGTCCTTCTAGGCTCCATTCATTTTCTGAACGTATTTTGCGCGACTGTGGTTGTATTTTACCACACACCGAGATGCCATGGACCGCCAAGGTGAGTTAAATTATTTATTTAAAAATCAGATATAATTTACATTTAAGGATTAAAGCGATGATTAGACGTTTTCCATTTGTTCTCTATTTTAATAGATTTAATCTTATAGGACACACGGAGAAAAACGCTTTTAGCCAGATTAATAAATGTGAGTTAGTCTCTTTTCCGATGTTTAATACACGGATAATGTTACGTGAGAATATGATTTTCATTTAATTGTTTTTTATTTTTGTAGTGACCGCACAGCTGATCGATGAAAATGGTGGTAAAGTAATTTATTTATAATTTTAAAGATTAACTTTTAACTGGTCCATTTGATGATTTTGGTTTGTATTTGAACATCTGTTGTTATGGGGAAAAGTCAGAGATATTAACGCAGAGCCATACGGTGGACGAATTTCTGTGAGACTATTCAGCCATTTTAATTTTTAATTACCTGAGTTAGAATACTTACCTGTGTTTATCTGTAGATAATGTACCTATGCTTGAGGACCCATCTTCGCAAAATGGTAAAGTAGATATTGCATACATTTAAACTTAATTGTCTAACTAATCATGTACTTTTGCAACATTCGAATATTTGCTGTTATGCATGGGTAATGAAGTTTACACAGTCACATTTTTTGTGAAGCCATCTGTCTATTTAAATATCTGAAATACAACACTATCTTATGTTTATCTATAGAAGATGTCCGCATGATTGAAGGGCCAGTCTCACAAAATGGTAATATATTTTAAAATGAATCTTTCTGCTGACTTTGTATAAAAATTTTGTCATGTTTTATTTCTAAGTCTGTGTATGTGTGTGTGAGCGTGTGCGTATGTGTGTGTGTGTGTGTTTATTTTTTATTTATTTATTTATTTATTTATTTGTAATAAGTACAACATAATTGTTTTTCATTATTATTATTATTTTTTTTTTTCAACAGAGGTGCAACTCATATGGGAAGCTGCTACCCAGAGTGGTGAGACAAAAGTTGTATATATTTTACAAATTTTATATTTCTTTTGATGTTCTATTTGTGAATGAAACGGTATCAGTTTTTGATTGTGACTGTTAGCTGTTGCTAAATACTCTGATTTGTATGATGGGAACATAGTCATTACAGAAATTAATCTCTTTATTTTGTAGAGTTGCTTAGTGTGATTACACAGCCTAATTTCGTGGACCTGACTGAGGACGAGGGCGAAAGTGATGAGAGGGCAGGTCCTAGCAACGCTACCAATAGTAGAAACCCATCTCACAGCCCCTTGAGAAAGAAAAGGACAGTTGTATCAGTCCGACCATCACAGAGAGCAAATTCACACACAGGTAATTCATTATTAAATTATCTGTAAGATAATATGTGTCCAACTTTTGGTGTAATTTATTTATTTTTTATTTTTTTATTTATTTATTTTTCATGGTTTATTCACAGCATTTATCCTCTGATTATTCTATGCAGATAGCTCTGCAGAGTCTGTCAGATCCACTGACGATGCTGTGCCCGAGATAGATCAAGGTATGGTAGCATAATGTATTTAGATTATATTTACCATGATTTTTGCTAAATCAAAGAAAACTGATTGTTACAGCTGTAAATATTTAAAATGGTAAAGGATATTAAAATTTTTCATTTGCTAATTATTTAAACTACTGGTATTCTTTTCAGACGCTGTGTCCAATGGTGTGGACAATGCCGCTAACTGGACCGACACTCAAATAAATAACTGCCAAAGGCTGATTGGTCTAGTGTACGCAGCGACGATTCGGCACAGAATTCTATATATATATATATATATATATATATATATATATATATATATATATATATATATATATATATATATATATATTACAATGGATGTCGGTGAAGTCCATAGCTGTCATACAGACCAATCTCTTGTAGACCTGTTGCAGAACGCTATAGAAATGCACACAGGACCACCCCCTGACTTGTGCGATATATTACAACAAATGATAGATCAGCATCCAAATTTGAGTGAAATTACATTCAATAGCGATCATCACGAAAATACTCATGATTGACAAAAATTAGAATCGGAAATAGAACAAAGTCCTACCATTGATTTGTGTATGCTGCTACAGGCAGCTATAAGTCAAAACGTCACACAGAGCGGTGGTACATTAACAGTTTCCGATAGCACCACAGCTCACAATATCGCCAATATAGATTCGTCAAGTAGGTCTATGTCTAATAACAGCGATCCGTCCGGTAATAGTGCCGTTGAGCGACCGACGACATCCCACGTGAGCCATCCTTCTGACCGAGTATACCCATCGACTAGCTCTATGTCTAATAACCGGTATCCGTCCGGTAATAGCAGTGATGAACGACCGATGACTCCTGCGATGACCGCCCTTCTGACAGAGTATACCCATCGACTAGTTCTATGGCTAATAACTGTGATTCTCGACCTACAGGCTTAATAGATACAAGTCCTGAAAACAAAAGTTTTATGGGTATGAAAACATGTCAGATAAAGATCAGACAAAGTTCGACGCCTGGTATAGCACTGTATCGGGTAAGCTGTTTGATTTCAGGAAAGAGTTATACGAGTATGGTGTCAACGACATTGTCTTATTACGCGAAGCATGTATGAAATACAGAGAGGCGTTCATAGACTGTACCAAACTCGATCCATTCGTCTTTACCACTCTCGCAAGCTGTTGTATGGGAGTCTTCAAAACCCACTACCTCAACCGAGACACACTAGCCCTAACACATAATAACATGTACGTCCAACACAACAAATCTTACTCCAACATGTCGATCGAATGGTTAGAGTATGTGAAAAAGATCAGAAACCTAGACATACACCATGCATTAAACCATGGCGAAGTACAGATCGGGCGTTACTTTTTAGACGGTTACTACGAACAGGATGGCGTGAGGCATGGTCTTGAATTTAATGGATGTCTATTTCATGGACACGAATGCCGTTTTGAACCTCATAATACCCATCCCATGTCAGGCGTACCTTTCGGCGTTCTTAGAAGAAGGGTTAACGATAAGGTCGATATTCTACAAAACGCATACGGTTTGAAAATAGAGGTCCTGTGGGAGTGCGAATGGAACAAGATGAAACAGACTGACCCCTCGGTGATGTCGTTTATGAGTGCTTATACGGCTCCTGAGAGGCTGAAGCCTCGAGACGCTCTTTTTGGTGGTCGCACTAACACTTACAAACTCTATCACAAAATGAGCGAGGGGGAGAAAATAAGTTATGTCGATTTCACCAGCTTATATCCCTTCTGTCAGGCTAGGAAAAGCTATCCGATCGGGCACCCCAAAATAATTTGCAACGATTTTGAACCGATTGAAAATTATTACGGTCTAATCAAAGCCACCGTCTACCCACGACGCAAATTACTACACCCGGTCCTACCTTACAGGTGTAAAGGAAAATTAATGTTTCCTTTATGTCACACATGCACACACACTGAAAACCAAACATCGGTCTGTAACCACACGGATGAGGAGAGGGCTCTCTCAGGGTGTTGGGTCAGCATCGAACTTTTAAAAGCGATCGAAAAGGGGTATGTCGTGACCAAGATCGATGAAGTTTGGCATTTCCCGCAAAGAACTGATAATCTGTTTCGAGACTATGTAAAAAAGTTTCTGTGTTTGAAACAGCAGGCGTCTGGCTATCCATCCAACGTGATCACAGATGCTGACAAAGCATCTTACATCAACGAATATTATGAAAAAGAGGGGATTCGTCTCGACCCTGAAAAGAAAGGTCACAACCCCGCTCATAGGTCAAACTATTGCTTAATAGCTTATGGGGGAGATTCTCTATGAGAGAGGATTTACCACAAACCACCCTGGTGAAAGACCCCGAAATATTCACCGATATCGTTTTTGGTAAGACCGAGACCCTGCGCTACTTTACATTCGTCTCAAATGACGTAGCACTTTTCCAGCATAGACCCAACAAAGGGGATGTTCGACAGACAAGTAACATTAATGTGTTTATAGGCGCCTTTACAACTGCCCATGCATGATTGGAGCTGTACGACCTGATGGATAAACTTGGTGACCGCGTATTATACTCTGACACAGACAGCGTAATTTTTCTGTTCATTTTTCTGATCAGTAGTAATCGACCAGGACCTGTCTGCGGTTAGACACTTCGATGATACTGTCAAACACTGCGTAAACTATGAGATTAATAGTTTGCTGTAGCGGTTGTTTGAAGCGTGCTTCGAGTCTGATATTCCCTGACTTGATGAGCGATATGTGTTGACTGCAATCTTTGTCAGGCTTTAGGTTAAAGGCGTAAAGCGTGTATCCTTTTAGAAAATCTTCCCTGTTGATAGAGAGAGCCTGATTTTTAAGATGCCTCCCTGTAGCGGTCGCCAGCTGATAAAATTCACGGACGGCGGATCCTGAGGTAAAGTCTGGCTGTAGAGGTTTGGCAGGGAATTGTTGGCCGTCGACGTATACGGTTATATGTAGACATCTTAAAAGGGGTACGTACGAATCGCCGACTGATTGATATTCAATAATGTCTGTATATACGTACATCGTATAGAAGCCCCCATTGATCTCAGCATTGTAGCAGAAATGAGTCGAACCAGACAAATTAAAGAGTCTATCAGAGCTGTGTGCATTGAAACGAGAGCCGAACTCCTCAGGAAGTCATAAATCAGTTCTAGTGCCACAAGAACCAAGCAAGATAACCAACCAACCAACTTGTTCACACAACAGCTTTCAATATTCACACCAATAGAACAATTATTGACAATTAATTGTCAAATTTATTGTTCGTGATTGAAATGCAACGCTGGACATCACATGTAAACCCAGGAGATCAAGTTAAATACTTGCATTGACTTCCCCCACCCAGCAGAACCAGACTGAAATTCCTAAGGGGGAAGGGCTTTAAACCTTTGTCTTCACAGAAAAGTCCCTTTGCCAGAGAATGGCAAAGAAACTGCTTTTTGTACATTATATATGGACCAGAATGAACTCAAAAAGACTTATAAATGAATCATTCCATTGCTTAACTCCATATTCATTTATGTGTAACCTACACATTTGACTATCATGTATAATCACTTATTGTGTATTTCTTTTGATAACTATAGGATACATAGTCATATCTAGTATTGATATAATCGAATTTTCTTGCTTGATATTGTCCTGCCAATCATTTATTTGTAAAATATATCATAATCGTGTTATAGGAATCATGTCCAAAATTAGACCCTGCGGGGCAGGAACCACATGCTTGGTAAGATAAACAAATGATTTATGATACCCCTGAGCCAAGACCATATCTGATTGGTCAAGGCAACATTTGAGGGGTGGCCAACAAGGAAGTTTAAATACTTTGGACATCATGAAATTATGCTTTTAGTTCCAGCCTTGCTCGTGCTATCAGTCATGCTATTAGTCATGCCTGCTCTTAGCTTTTAGCTTGTAGCTTTGCTACCTAGCTTTAGCTTGTAGCATCTAGCCATGCGGTTAGTCATCATTGTTCTTTGAGCGCGGTTCCAGCGTGCCTGCCTGCTGGTACTATGCCACGATGAGAAGGAACACAACCTAGTCTCGTCAAACTTTATTTCTTTTCTTTTCCGTTTGAGAGTTTCGTGTTCTGAGTTAAGTTTTGTAACGTCCGTTGAACTTCAACCAGCGAACACGACTCTGCACTTTCAGCCAACGCCCAACAACCACGGGTATCCCAATTTAACGTATTTAACGTATTGCTGTTAACTTGGGATTCCATATTTCCATTCTCTTAAACTCATCTTTCCCTAACTTTCGACCTTCCTGCAACTTGTGTGAATGTGTGTGTGCGTGCGTTTATGTGTTAGATTAGTTTATATGTCTTAGATTTATCTAATAAAGCCTTATTCATATTGAAAAGAGAAGTATCTTGTGTTTTGTGCTTACAAGTTAATGTCTTAAACTGCCGATCTTGTTACTGTGCTAATTAATAGTGTTTTCACTATAGTTTGGATATTAGTATCCAGCACAGGTTTGATGTTAAACGGCTAGTTCACTGAATCGCAGGGCGTCTCCGTGAACAGCCGTGAAACAGTGATTCTGTTCAAATTCCCTTTAAAATCTTAAATGATTCCCTTTGAGCTAAATTGACTGTCACGGTAGGAAATCCAGTGTTTCCTCCGTGTCATGTTTTGTTATTGTTTTTGTACTTACGTTGTCTCCATGTGCTCGTTTAGTTGATTGTCATCACCTGGGTGTTGATTGTCTCGCTCCAGCTGATCGTCATCATACCTCTGCTACTTATACTCACCTCGCTCTCTCTCTGTTGTCAGATCCTCTCTTATGTCTCCATGCACTAGCTGGATTACCGTCTTCCGTGTTTGTGTGCTGGTTTGGATTCGTGTTGTCGTCCGCGTGTCAGTGTTCCGGTCTGTTCCTGGTTCCAACCATTGACCACCTTCACCTGCACCGCTGACTTCACCATCCCGCTCTTCTCACGCCACCGTAGACCTTCCTTGCCATTGCCAACACTCTGGACACTCTTTATCAATAAACAACATCTGATTGCCTGCAATTGCTTCCTCCTCTTTTATCTGTCGTTACAGTAGGATCTGACCATCATGGAAGCAGCAGGCGATCGCTCCCCATCTCATCTCGAAGAATTTCTGCAACGAGCTGTGGGTCGTATGGATCGCCAAGACAAGGCGATAGATGAGATGGGTCGAGCCTTCCAAGCAATGGTGACGAAGGTGTCCGAGCTCGTTCTCCAGACGCAACAACAACAACAATCGTCACCCGCTGCGCCTCCCACGCCACCCACACCGCCGATCGTCTCCGGGGGGATTTCCCAGCCCGAACCACGCCTCCCCATCCCGGAGAAATATGCGGGTGAGCCAGAGTTCTGTCGATCATTTCTGTCTCATTGTTCTCTGCACTTCGCCCTGCAGCCCCGCACGTTCTACACCGAGGAAATGAAGGTGGCATTCGTCTTATCTCTACTTACGGGAAGGGCTGCCCTCTGGGGGACGGCGGTGTGGGAGAACCAAGACAGCTGCTGTGCCTCGTTCCACGCACTTTCGGAAGAGATGAGACGGGTCTTCGACCGCTCCGCCGCCGGGAGGGAAGCGGCTTGGCTTCTCACGGACCTACGTCAGGGGGAAAGGTCCGTTTCCGATTATTCGATTGAGTTCCGCACCCTGGCGGCGGAGTGTAAGTGGAACGAGGAGGCGCAGTGGGATCACTTCCTGCATGGGTTGGCTGACCGCATCCAACAGGAGATCCGCGCCGTCGAGCTCCCCACTTCTCTCAACAGTCTGATTGACCTAACCATCAGAGTGGAGAATCGACTCGATCAAGCCACCAGACGGAGGGGGAGAGCAGTTCTCGCGAACAGACCGGAGGCTCAGTATCAGCGCTCAGATGTTGCGGTCAGCCCACCGGGAGATCTTGAACCCATGCAGGTGGGGCGAGCTCGGCTCTCCCGGGAGGAGAGGATCAGGCGGAGATCCCTGGGACTATGTTTATACTGCGGCAGTCAAGAACATCACATCCAGCGTTGTCCGGTAAAAGGACCAAGCCCGATAGTAAGACGGAGGCTACTATCGGGTGGGATCTCTGCCAGAAAGACCTCATCTACATCGACACTCCTTCCGGTGAGTCTACGGTGGTCCACCCACGCACTCGAGCATCACGCCTTGTTGGATTCTGGGGCAGAGGGTAATTTCATGGACTTCCAGTTCGCTAGTAAGCTTAACATTCCTCTCACCTCCCTCAAACACCCCATTGCACCCTTTGCTCTCAATGGACACAGACTACCAGTCATCACTCAGACCACCTTACCTGTTTCCCTCACCACATCTGGCAATCATACTGAGGAGATATCATTTTACATTACGGACTCACCTCAATCCCCCATCGTTCTCGGTCACACCTGGCTTCAGAAACACAACCCCAGCATCAATTGGCGCCTTGGATCTGTGGTTAGCTGGAGCGAGGAATGTCATTTGTCTTGTCTTTTGTCTGCTGGTGTTAATGTTTCTGAGTCTGTGTTTCAGGGGGAAGCAGTGGATTTGGCTAGCGTGCCCGCGGAGTACCACGACCTGAAGGAGGTGTTCAGTAAGTCTCGTGCTGATTCTCTTCCTCCTCATCGTCCCTATGACTGTGCGATAGAGTTATTGCCAGGTACTTCTCCGCCTAAGGGCAAGTTATATTCTTTGTCTGTTCCAGAGACGGCGGCCATGGAGAAATATATATCCAGTTCTCTAGCAACGGGGTTTATCCGCCCTTCCTCTTCTCCAGCGGGGGCGGGGTTCTTTTTTGTGGGAAAGAAGGACGGATCCTTGCGACCTTGCATTGACTACCGAGGGCTGAACAACATAACGGTAAAGAATACCTATCCTTTGCCGCTTATGTCTTCAGCTTTTGAGAGGTTGCAGGGAGCGTCCGTTTTCACTAAATTGGACTTACGTAATGCTTATCATTTGGTCCGCATCAGGGAGGGGGATGAGTGGAAGACTGCCTTTAACACCCCTAGAGGCCATTTTGAGTACTGCGTTATGCCGTTCGGGCTAACCAACTCGCCGGCAGTCTTTCAAGCACTCGTTAATGACGTGTTGCGAGACATGGTCGATCTGTTCATATATGTTTACCTGGATGACATATTGATTTTTTCTTCGTCTCTCCAGGAACACGTGCAACACGTACGACGAGTGCTTCTGCGGTTGCTAGAGAATGGATTGTTTGTCAAGGCGGAGAAATGCGTTTTTCATGCACAGTCTGTTTCTTTTCTAGGACACATCATTTCGACTGAGGGTGTTCGCATGGATCCTGAGAAGGTTAAGGCTGTGGTAAATTGGCCATCCCCAGAGTCTCGCAAGGCCCTGCAGAGATTTCTGGGGTTCGCCAATTTTTACCGGCGTTTCATTCGCAATTTCAGCCAACTAGCCGCTCCTCTGACCGCCTTGACCTCCCCTAGTTTGACGTTCAGGTGGTCAGACGCAGCTGAGGCTGCGTTTGCCAAACTGAAAAGCTGCTTTGTTTCAGCTCCCATTCTCGTCACCCCTGATCGCTCGCGTCAATTCATAGTGGAGGTCGACGCGTCAGAGGTGGGGGTAGGAGCAGTGTTATCCCAACGCGCATCCTCAGACGGAAAGGTGCATCCATGCGCGTATTATTCTCACCGTTTATCTCCTGCAGAAGTTAATTATGACATTGGCAATCGAGAGTTGTTGGCAGTCAAACTTGCACTGGAAGAATGGCGTCACTGGCTTGAGGGGTCGGGTGTACCTTTCATTGTATGGACGGACCATAAGAATCTCGAATACATTAGAACCGCCAAAAGACTTAACTCCAGGCAGGCTCGGTGGGCATTATTTTTCGGTCGTTTCGATTTTACACTTTCTTACCGGCCGGGTTCCAAAAACATCAAACCCGATGCTTTATCCCGTCTTTTTGAGCGTTCCGATCGTACTGCTACTCCCGAGCCCATTTTACCGGGGACCATCATTATCTCCGCGCTCAGGTGGGAGGTCGAATCGAAGGTGTTGACCGCCTTAGAAGGGGTAACGCCCCCGGCTCGTTGCCCACCGAACCGATTGTTTGTGCCGGAGAGGTTACTGTCAGACGTTCTCCAGTGGGGTCATTGTTCCAGTGTTGCTTGTCACCCAGGGGTTAGTAGAACTAGATTTCTGGTCAAGCAACGATTTTGGTGGCCTGGTATGGCTCGTGACGTCCACGATTTCGTCTTGGCTTGTTCAGTTTGCGCTATTGGTAAGACTTCCAATCGACCTCCAGATGGGTTACTCTTACCGCTGTCTGTCCCTTCAAGACCCTGGTCCCACATTTCGCTAGATTTTATCACCGCCCTCCCGCCCTCTAAAGGCAATACGGTGATTTTAACCGTAGTGGACCGGTTCTCGAAGGCGACTCATTTTATTCCCTTGCCCAAATTACCTTCAGCCAAGGAAACAGCGGTAGCTGTCATTGACCACGTCTTCCGCATACATGGCCTCCCGACAGACGTGGTTTCTGACAGGGGTCCCCAATTTGTGTCCAAATTTTGGCGAGAATTTTGTAAATTGTTAGGAGCGACTGTTAGTCTTTCTTCCGGGTTCCATCCCCAGAGCAATGGTCAAACCGAACGAGCCAATCAGGATGTCGAGAGGGTTTTGCGATGTTTGGTTTCCAATAATCCTTCGTCCTGGTGTCAGCAACTCTCAGTTGTGGAGTACGCACACAATTCTTTGCCAGTGTCATCTACGGGCATGTCTCCATTTAAGTGTAGTTTAGGGTACCAACCACCTAATTTTGTCAGTACGGAATCCGAGGTTTCGGTCCCCTCCGCACACGCATTAGTCCAGAGGTGTCACCGCACCTGGACCAGAGCTCGCAGAGCTCTGCTCCAGGCTAGGTCGCGCACCAAGGCTAAGGCCGATCGCCACCGGTCGAAGCCTCCCCGTTACGTCGTCGGTCAAAGAGTGTGGCTTTCTACCCAGAATATTCCTATGCGGTCCGTTTCTAACAAACTTGCTCCCAAATTTATTGGCCCGTTTTCTATTACCAAGATTATTAATCCGGTTACCGTGCGTCTTAGCCTTCCTCCGGCGTACAGGAGGATTCATCCCGTGTTCCACGTCTCCAAAATTAAATCGGTGATTTCTTCCCGTCTTAATCCGCCTGCTCCGGTTCCCCCCCCGCCTCGTCTCGTTAATGGGGAAACCACCTATTTGGTTAATCGTATTCTGGACTCTAGACGGAGGGGACGCGGTTTTCAGTACTTGGTGGATTGGGAAGGTTACGGTCCGGAGGAGAGGAGCTGGGTTCCTGCTCGGGACATATTGGATCACCACCTTATAGATGATTACAATCTACAGGTAAAGCAGGCTGGGAACGTCAGGTGACGTCCTAGGGGAGAGGGTACTGTCACGGTAGGAAATCCAGTGTTTCCTCCGTGTCATGTTTTGTTATTGTTTTTGTACTTACGTTGTCTCCATGTGCTCGTTTAGTTGATTGTCATCACCTGGGTGTTGATTGTCTCGCTCCAGCTGATCGTCATCATACCTCTGCTACTTATACTCACCTCGCTCTCTCTCTGTTGTCAGATCCTCTCTTATGTCTCCATGCACTAGCTGGATTACCGTCTTCCGTGTTTGTGTGCTGGTTTGGATTCGTGTTGTCGTCCGCGTGTCAGTGTTCCGGTCTGTTCCTGGTTCCAACCATTGACCACCTTCACCTGCACCGCTGACTTCACCATCCCGCTCTTCTCACGCCACCGTAGACCTTCCTTGCCATTGCCAACACTCTGGACACTCTTTATCAATAAACAACATCTGATTGCCTGCAATTGCTTCCTCCTCTTTTATCTGTCGTTACATTGACCTGTTTCCGTTACAGCATGATAAGGAGCATTGGTAATAATACTTCTAGTAAAATCTGCGTTTTCATGGTAGGCTGAACGACCTAAAGCATCTTCAGGCTTTGTACCTATAATAGCAGCAAGTTTATCGTAGAAGCTTATCACTATATTAGGTTTTGCAACCATTTGTACTTTGTTTAGTAATTTATCGTAAGACACATAAATGGTGCGATAAGCTCATTTATCTTTTGGACTATGTCATGAACATTGTCGTAGTGTCCTCCATCTATATGGTATTTCTTTGATACATGATGACCTTTGATCGCTTTAAAAACAGTTTCGCCGGGTTTATTAGCATGTTTCTGGGGTGGGGCTGGTGCGGTATGTAGGACGAAGTATCCCTCGTCAACTCGAAAGGTGTACCAGCTTCTAGGATATTCAATTTCAACGAGACCTACTTGCCACTCGCCTTTCAGGTCTATAGTTTTAGCAAGCCTGGTCGTATAACTAGATATACGATTTTCCGGTTAAACAGCCAAAGACGCATTGCAAGGTAACATAACGTAGAAACTGCGCTCATCCATGATAGACTTTTACTCGAATGAAATGATTTGGAAAAGATTTGCACGTTTTAAGGTTTCTGCAGATCCACCAATGTTTTTTTATGGTGTTTTTCAATGTCTATATAGCTATTAAATTTCGAAGGCCACCCCACCCATTTTACTAAAACTAGAGTAGACCTACCCTGTTTTTTCTTGCCTAAAATCTTCTCCACCTTAAATGCCTTGTTTTTGCTCACGATTATTTTTTGTAACTCTTTTTCGTAAAACACCCCATCGAGGGCATCACCGTCATAATCAGAGAGTCTATATACAGGAAGGTCACGCGGCACACAGGCGGAGATAGTGAAGAATTCGTCGGTGTAGTTCTGCTCATGACCCTTGACGAATGGTCCTCGTACTTTAGAAATCCTGACCACGTCGCCCACTTTAAATAGTGGTCGAACATTCTTTTTCATACCACCGTACAAGTTTTGAAATATAACACCTTCGTTTTCTTTACAGACATCCGTGGGTCTTATCTTAATAGATCTATGATAGCTAGAGTTGTAACCCTGCATTGTATCTTGCAAAACATCTATGTATCTCCGTGAATTCGTAGCCGTTAAAAATCGCCACATTCGACTTTTTAACGTTCTATTAAATCGTTCTACGATTTTGGCCTTTGAATCGGATGCTGTAGCAAAATGATGAATGTTGTGTTTTTTCATCAAATCCTGAAAAAAAATTCTGTTCCTCGGTCCGTCTGCAATTTCTTTGGAACTCTCCCCTGCTCTAATATAGACTTGAACGCTTTAGTAACTTCGACACCACTCTTATTCTTCAGTTCTCTAGCCCATGCATACTTACTAAATATGTCGATACAGGTTAACAGAAATTTATTATTGTCATTTTCCTTAGAGTATGCGGACATGTCGACTAGATCTGCCTGGTACTGCATGTCCCTACTATACACCAGAACTTTGTTGCGTTTGTAGTTTAAAGGAGCTGTTCTGTGTAAAGTGTATGCGTTTTCCCCCGCTAGCCAGTCTGAGACCTGTTTATCGCTCAGCCGTATGCCAGTATCATTTAACACCGCATCTTTTAACCTCTTTTTACCTCCTAAAGATCCAGGGTTCGCTGGGTTGTAATATACTTTTTTCATGAGCTCTGACATGTTGACGTTACAACCTTCTGCAAAAGAATAACAAGTACAAGTGTAGCGTTTCAGGCTTTTATTTAAAAAATAAAATAGTAACAAGATTAGATTCAATTTTTACAAATCGGTAACATAACAACCAGAAGAAAAAAAAAAGTTACATTTTTAATTGGTTACATGATGAGTAGAATAAAATAAAAATGGTTACATAATGCATGATATAAGTAATAATGATAAAATTGATAAAATAATGTTACAGACTGTCTAACCAGTTAAGACAATTTACACACGACATATAGCCACGGTCTAGTATGTAGTCGACCAGAATTTCAACCATTTCGTAGACCTTGTTTTTCTCATTTTTTGAAACAAGTTTCACGCATACATCGGTTACATATGTGCACATACATAGCACCTCGCTAACTCCTATTTCTTGATCAGCTGTGGATATCTCATCTAGAATTTTTCTGAGCATTACATCTGCCGGATCACTGCTGTTAACACACATATCAGTCAATGAAGTCCATGAATCTGCAACTCTTCTCATAACGGCCATTTGATTCTTGAGGTTCTTTATACGCCTTGTTTCCCCCTCGTAATCTTTCTGGGGCTCACATGTATGGTCTATAACCGTAAGTATCATTTCGATCATCTGCTCTTTATAACGGGGTATAAACACGACATCCCTGAGAAAATTCTTCAAGCTACATACAGAACCCATGTTGTCGTTTTCACTGATCGGAGGGTGCCACACTACTTTGCCAGAGATCTACAGCGTCGTAAACAACTTTTTTGTAGGAATCGTCCAGCAGCAGCTTTTCCCTAATTTCTTGTAGCTTTGCGACGATGAATGGTTCGTCTCTTAATTCATGCAGGATAGCTCGGCAGTTCCTTGAATCCTCAGAATGTTGTTGGTCATTAAACCACAGCGACGTAGAGAGAAGTCAATAATGGTCTGAAGATCAGGTTTAAACAGTTTGCGGGACAGCTCATCGAAGCGTGCGTCAAAATAGTAAGCCGTAGGCTCAAACAGACAGGAATGCTGCAGCTGACTTGGTCCGTCGCACAACTTTCACACTCCTCCTTCAGTTTGTTGTCAATAATATGTTGCAGCAGCATCACTATCGTAGCTTTTATGATTTTGAATCCGATGCCGCTGAAGCAGCCATCTGTGGTGTCGAACCCTGTGTGGGATGAGGTGGTACACAGATCCTTTAGGTAGGTCAGGTTGCGATATCCGAGTTCTGTGCAGAATTTATCCAAGCATTCTTTGTGCAGGTCCGGTGATCGGGGTCGTCCTGTCAGGGTATAATTAACAGCATTATCATCAGGATCAACGAGGTTGAAAGGAGTGTAATCGCAACACAAAGAGTCTTCTTGAGACATGGTGCAAAATGTTGTGGTGGGGAGGTACTCACTGTTCCTTATAATGGCGATAATGAATGGGCGGGGACGGTAACACCCCCGCAACTTTGCTAGGATACCGCTCGGGGTGAAACAACTGTGTTTTAATCTTGTTGTATCCATCACGCATGTTGCACCACTTGAACATTTTGTTTACGGTCGAAAAAAGTGTGCTCAGCAGATGAAGATCGCACCATTTAAACAAAAATTGCAGGGTGAATATTTCGTGATATTCCTTGAGTTGGTCATCACCCGAACAACCACTGAGCTTTGTCTTGTCTTCGCAGGCAAATATGTACACTTAATCATTGGGACTCTTTTGGGTATGATCACCGATCAATCTGTAACGGATATTTGGGGCCACTCCATCCCACTCTGCAATGTACAATGGCCCTTGACCACAATCGTTCAGATCTTTCCAGATATAGTTGAAAAATAACTGCCAATCTTTATCAGGAAATACCAGGCATGGATCTTGACCCTGTACAAATTCGTTGGTCTCGTCAGCAGTGTAGAGTGTGATCGTTCGAGACGGTTTGTGAAATATGTATCCAAAAACACGGCCACTAATTAGAAAAAATTTGTCTCTCAAAAATTCTGTATTTTCATGAAGAAATTTTGTCAAATACAGATTGGCATTGTACGGCTTTCTCGGAGCCAAAGTCAGATTTTCCATCATCTCTTCATCCCATGCCTTCTCGGGAGTTTTAGGTGAGTATAAGCCATCCATGACTATGTATTTAGCAACTCTCTTCTAATTCTCCACAGATCACCCTGGTCTATTTATCTATGAACACCCCTGGAATGCTACCGGACACAGATGGGAAAACCCATATAATCATCAACGACATTCCTCACGTCAGACCATAATATCTTCAAACAAATTCTTCAGGGGAACTCATTCATCACTTGGTCGCTGAACAAACAACATCACCTCCCGGAACTCAAAGCATGACGGATCAATTTCACGCATGCCGGAAAGGTCGCATCTGGACATAATTCATAGGTCAAAGGCCACATCTGGACATAATTCAAAGGTCAAAGGTCTCATCAATCATTATTCATGACACAAGCAATCGCATATTGACTACTCTAGTATATAAATCGATCATAAAATTGCCATTAGGAAAATATTATCGATAACAAATGATTGATTATTGTCCAGAAGTATATTTGATTTCTTACAGCTAATTATCCTAATAATCCTGTGAATGCACTTAAAGAGTGCAGAATCGAAACAGAACAATCAAATAGAATCAAATTTAATTGTGAATCAAATCAAATTGAATGGTTTTCTAAATTTGCAGAAATTGTTCTTGAATTGAATCGAAAACCTATGAATCGTGAATCGAATCGAATCGCTGCCTTCCCAAAGATTCACAACCCTACTGTCTATGGTCTACACTAATGCTAAAAGAGGATATTAGAAAAAGTTAATTATAAAACACGGATATTGAGAAGTATAGGTTTATTCGAGATGAGCAATCGGGAGGCTCAAGGAGCGTCGTCAACATCCTCATCGGCAGGACATTCGAGGCGGCCCGAGGTAAGTTTGTTGTAACTAATATAATAGAAACATAGATATATAAGTGTTATTCCGGTGCAGAATGCAACAGTTGGGTCTTTATTTAGATTGGTAAGTTTTTGTCATGTATAGGTTTGTTATTTACATGTCTGCAGTGCACTTATGTTATGGTGTTTGATTTAGTACGTTACCTAGATTGCTCTTTATAACCAAACATTTTGCCACCTTGGAATTGTAATTTTCTAATCAGTTTTTAGATATTGATCTTAACAGATTCTGTATACAATACTCCTTTGTAGATATAGCCTAAAAATCACATATTGTAAATAAGTTTTCACAAAATTCAAATGTGAATAGCTAAATTTTGACAAAAATGTGAAAGAGAACCTTATAATTCCTAGGTGATGATACGTAATACCTTCATGGATGTTGCGTGAAGATCTCTGACTGATCTTTATTCTGCAGCAAGGCTCAAACTTTGGTGCTGATGCTGCATCCGCTATACATCCGCATAACGTCATAGAGCTGCTTAACCATTCGCTTGGGCAAAACCAGCACGAGTCAGGGGCAGGTTTCAGCTTGCAGACATGATTAAAACAATGATACTTCCTGTTTGCAATACAAATTCACATTCATTCCCTTATCATCATCATCATCATCTGTTTTTATTTGGGCATCAGAATTCCACAAAATCAACATAGTAACAACTAACAATCATCAACACAACACAACAGGCGAAACCAAAAAGGATACATGCGCAGATGATCAAGTACATTAAAACAAATAAATAAAACCGTGGATCTGATGCTCAAAAGGAGTAGGCAGAAGCTTAAGCTTATTGACGCCTACCCCCTTTTTTTTACATTTAAACCGTAGGTATCTACTATAATCGATAAGACAGTTGCCACATATTAGTGTTGTCCTATTCCAGTGACAGTACAATCAACAATATTAACTCACAATCATTCTGCTAATTCCAAAAAGAAGAATCTTCAATAAGTACAAAAAAAAAACACACAAAAAAAAAACAAAAAAAAAACACCTCATTGCCGGTAACAACTCGCTAGTCACCAATCTTTTAATTTGATCTTTTGTTCTTTACTTGTTATGAGTTCAATACATTTACTGGCCACAATTGTTTATAATTATAAATAGTTTAATTATATTATCTTGATTAACTTATATTATCTTTTTAGTTTGTCAGTCAAAAAAAATACAACATAAATAGATTGCTCTGCAGCTAATTCCATTTCTACACCTAAGGACATTCTTCTGTCCTGTACTTAGACAGTATAACTTGTTTATACTTTGATTTAAATTGATAAATGAATGGGCACTGCTTGAGTTGGGCTCTCAGGTTATTCCAGAGCCTGGCACCACACACAGACACACACATACTTTTCTTCGTCGTTCTGAAAGCCGGTACTTTAAAATGACCATAACCTCTCAAATTGTAACAGCTATCTCTTTTTATGAATAGTTTTTGAATATTTGCAGGTAGTAGGATCCAATTTGCTTTATACATTAATTATGCAGTATAAAAAACGACTAAGTCCATGAATTTAAGCATATTACTTTGTAAAAACAGTATATTTGTATGTTCTTGGTATCCTACCTTATGAATAACTCTGATTGCTCGTTTTTGGAGAGTTACAAGGGAATGCAGGGAACTCTTATAATTATTACCCCAGACCTCAATTCCATACGTTAAGTATGACAAAATCAGACTGGAATACAATATATACAGCGCCTTGTAATTTAAAACGTACTTAGCTTTGTTTATGATTGCAATATTTTTTGATATCTTCCTTTGTATGTGTCCAATGTGTGATTTCCAGCTCAATTTGTTGTCTATTGTGATTCCCAAGAATTTAATTTCTGTTACTTTTTCTATTTCAATACCATTTATACGTATCAGTAGTTCCGGAGTTTCCTTATAATTGCCAAAAATAATCATTTTTGTTTTACTTAGATTGAGTGACAATTTGTTTAAATCCAGCCATGTTTTAAATTTGGCTAATTCCTGATTAACATCCTTTATAAGTCTATTATAGTTATCGTTGGAATAAAATAAGTTGGTATCATCAGCAAATAATACAATTTTTAATAAATCTGATACTTCTATGCTTCTATCCAAAGTGACTTACAATAAAGTTCAATAAGCACTCTGTCAAAGCAATAGTCAGATAAAATTATGAGGTCTACTGAGTTTTGGATAAACACAGAATTGTTCTATAAATTTTCCTTTTAACAAATTTTTCTATTTTTGTTTCTTGAAGGTCATTCCCAGAATTTAAAAAAAAAAGAAACGTGGGTCCAAAAGACATCTACCCAGCTGTAATAAACCTGCAAAGTTCTGTAAATCTTGGAAACCATTCATGTTCTCAGTGTTCCTGTTAAATAAAAATTCTGAAATGACCCCTTCACCAGCTGAAGAACTTCAACTCATGCAGGCAGGGTTGGGAAAACAAAATGTCTCAATGAATGATGATTTGACTCATTCAGAGGTATTCAGAGGTGATACATATGGATAATTATTTACTTACTTAAAAACTGTCTCAGGTTACGTATGCAACCATAGTTCCCTGAGTAGGGAACGAGACACTGCATCCTTTAGGGGCTGCTTTGAGGAACATCTCTTCATGACCCGTGTCTGAAGCATACATTGAAAAAACACCAACTTGTTGGCCGGTGACAGCCTCCGACGTCACTACCGACACGACTATAAATAAGCACCGGGAGAGCAAGTCATTATCTTCTTCGTCTGAAGCTTGCGTCCGAAGCATGGCAGGGAGCTAAAGGACGCAGTGTCTCGTTCCCTACACAGGGAACTATGGTTACATATGTAACCTGAGACAGTTCCCTTTCAAGGGAACTTCTAACTGCATCCTCTATGGGTCGCTTTGGGGAACAGTATACCCACGCCATCATGCTGAGGGGAGTGCAGGCCAGAATCATTGTGAACACTAAGTACCAACTCTACTATTTCCATGGTAGTTGCCCCTGGGACGTTAGACGGCTATCTGGGACAGTACCCCTTGCGGCCAAAAGGCCTAAGCTACATACCCAACTTAATTGTTAGGGCCTCGGCCCAGGGTAGAGCTGAAGGCTTGGAATCAGGAAAGATTCCTTTAAAGGGATACGGCTAAGAACCTAGCATTTCTACCAAGTTTTGTCTGTCACACAGGGGCTACCCTGTGTTCTGGACAGTTCTCTAGTAGCAACACTCTGTTTAGATAGGTATCCAAGGATACATAGGTGGAGTGGCGCCCAAGATGAATGGGGCTTTTACCAACTCAAGAAAGGGCAAGAAGCAAAATTTCTAGGATTTTAGAAAGAACGCAGAATACTAGCGTGCGAACTTACCACAGTGTGGATTTCAGAAAGTGTGCAAAGACTTCACATGCACACTTACCATAGCATGCATTTTCAAATACTATTCTAAGGAGGGGCTCTCGTGGCACTCTGACAGAGCAGCTCATAGATGGAATAGTGTATCTCAAAACAGCATGATTAAGAGTCATCAACTCAATCTATGGAAATACTGGAGTGCTCTGGGGAAAAAACATAGAACTCAGTCTCATATGAGAGGAGAACTCCGAGCTCAGAGTAGCGCACTCATAGGCGACCCTTTTTTGGAAAAAGGGGAGCGTTGCTAAGTTAGCACATGAATCACCCAAATAGCCCCTCATGTTGAGGGAAGTGATGCTTGAGGTGTATAAACAAACACACACTGGCTGAATGGAGCCCAAGGAACCAAGGTCTAATCACCTCAAGAAAGGGAATGAAGCGGAGCGCGTAACCCTTATCTTACAAGATTTCAGAAAGTTTGCAGAGCCTTGCGTGCAAACTTACCACTTGTTGATTTTTAGAAAGTGTGCAAAGTGTTCACGTGCACACTGACCACCATGTGGTTTTGAGAAAGTACACAAAGCTTAGCGTATGTACTTAAAGGTTCCTAAGCATCGCAGAGGCGCTGAATCTCACGGGAGAGGCAAGCTCAATTTTACAAACCTCGGGCGAGGGGAGCATCACCTGAGGCAGCATATACAATAAGACTTCTGTAACTGCCACCTCCACTTCCCGGTAGATATGACAGCACCCATAAGTGGCCAGGACACCCCTCGGGGTGACCTGGCCGGACATCCATGAAATTCCCTGCAGTGCTGTGCCAGGCCTGATGATCAATGAGGCTCCCTCAGAAATCTGTGATCTCAGCCGCCTAATACCACATGAACATGAAGCCGGACACTGTAACTGAGCACTGCAAAAGGAAACTCACTGCAAAAGGAGTTTATTAGTATACACGTAACCACCAGCAATTAAATACACAAATATATACAGAGAGGGTTACATTTACTCACCCACCCTCCTGCACTGGAGCCCTGCTCAAGGGGCGCCTCCTTTTAGTCTGGACCATCAGTCAGGTTGTTACTATGGACATAGAACCATAAAAACATTACAGGTCCAGCATAGGAGACTGTTATGTGAGAGGTTTCCACATAACCTCGATCAGGTGGAGAACTGGTGGTTACAGGGGAATTAGGAAGGGGATGATAAAAGCAGGAGTTAACCCTCTGAAGTCGATTAATGTATATATACGTTATGAGGCTATTTTTTTCTGATAACCTCTTAGACTCCAGAGGGTTAAAAATCCCTAAAGGGAATGAGTAGATACCTCGGTATCACTCTAATTCGGACAAGAACGCTGCCTCGTCTAGATCATACTCCTTAGGTTCTGCTTACCTCCTCGTGACCCACGATTCCTCTAACCCTTACCCGCAGGTGGGGGAGGAGCGTGAGTTGCGACACTAGCCTTCTCGTCTTTGATCCTCAGATCAAGACAGGCCAGGACCCCTATGTTGTTCGGGCTCAGACCTGGACCTTCGTGGAACGAAGGATCTGAAAGTAGCAGAGTGCGCCTTTGTCTCCCTGAACTTCTCAAATTGCCGTCTCAACGGAAATACTGAAAAGCTCAGAAGACGAAACCTGAGCATCGAGATGAAAGCATTTTCTTTCCTCCCGATGTCATCCAGGTTCATGTTTTTAGCAATTAAACATAAATCAAAGTTAACTAGCATAGTGACCATGGGTCTTATTTATAAACATTGCGTATGCACAAAATAGTCATAGAAATTGCGTATGCAATTTTGTACGCACATATCGGGATTTATAAAAAATAAACTTTCCGTAAATATGTAAGCACCTTACGGAAATTCTAGACCATGCATATACACACTCTTTTTCCTGGCATGAGAAAAGTAATGAAGTAAAGTTTCAATATACACATTTACATTAAATATTCCACTCTCATTAATGGAGATAAGCACTGAAAATACATAGTCATTACGCAGAAGTTAAACTAAAATTATATGAATTTAGACATATTTAGTGGATGTGCTTGATCATTTTTTTGTGGCATACTGTTTTAATGACAGCGAGGAGTGCTATAGATACACAACAATTCATCTTTAAACTAAACTGCAGATCTCATGGTATGCGAAAATATTTAAGTGAGAACAATGATCAATGATGTGCACTTACTTCAATATTATAGGGGGCACTGTTGGATTCATAGGTCGAGCGGTCCATTGTCTGGTTGCCTATTCAGCCAGTGGAAAAGAATGAGAAAAACTACTCTAAAGTATTTATCTGAGAACTATTTTAAACAGGTTTGTTTTTAGGGATTTTTATTTTTATATATTTATGCTAAAAAATAACAAGGAGACTGGGGGATTTTTTACAATAAAAATGTGTATGGCATAAATAGCATTTATAGTTAATATCTCATATTTCCTTAATGTCTTGAACCTTTAACGGTGTTAAATATGGTGTCACGTGGGAATATGCATAGAAATTATATGCATATGAGGTTATGCATAGTAAAACTAGTGGTTGTAAGCTCCTTTTATGGTGATTTCGGGGAGGAGTGGAGGTAAAGATGCACATACGCACAATTTTCCCATACGCACCATTCCCCATACGCACGCACAATCTTCCCCTGACTGGGGTTTGTAAAGGGTTCTGGCATACGCATGGTTTTATAAATCGAAAACTTTAGTGCATATGCAAAATCTAGCTTTTGTGCCTACGTACACTTTTAGGATGAAATCCACGGAGTTTTATAAATGAGACCCCTGACAAGTAATAAAAGATTGTAAAGAATGCTAATGTGTTTTCCAATAGGTCTTAAGGGCAACTCATGAAAAATTGTTATCATTTACACCACATTTATATATGGCTGGCTTAAATTATTTTGAAGAATGTCTGAGTTTATGTCCATCCAATGAAAGTCAGTTTTGTAAAAAAAAAATCCCTTTACTCCCCATATGCTTTCATTATATGGACAAAAACAAAACAGACATTCTTCATTCTTCAGGATATCTTAATTTGCTTTTGACTGTCAAAAGTCTGGTTTAGAACTCATGTAAATAAGCTTGCAAACTTTTGTGCATGTGAGTTTATTGAAATATTTTCCAGAAAGCACTTTGTAAGACTATTAAAAGATGATAATGATATATACAACTTTAGTACATATTTGTAATATTTTTTATTCAGGTGAACAGGGAAGGCTACTGTGGAAGGGTACTGTGGCAGTACCATCAGATGTGCAACTGGAGGGGGGAAGACCATGATTTATATTGTCCATTCACAGGATGAATTTGATTTATCCCCCCTTCCATCTGATGCCCAGGGATTTTCTTTAATCTCAAAAGCAGAATGCAAGAAATGCTATAAAATAATGCCCTTCCAGATTCTTGCTCTTCATGTCAGGGAATGTGATGCTATGGAATGTGAAACACTTTCAGACTCAGAAGCAGAAGTAATTTTTATTTATTGTTTTGGTAACCTCTTGAATAACTTATGTAGGCTGCATCTGGAACTTTTTGCTTAAATGTAATGTTTTTGTCTATTACCAGGAAACTGATTCACCACCAGCATTTGAAGAAAATGTAATTAACTTATTGTATGAGATGACATAATTCTGACTGCTTTTTTTTGTTGGTTTTACATAATTTCTTTTAAGTCGACAGATGCAAAGTGTCCTGTATGCATGAAAACTTTTCGTATGATGGAACTGGAGGTCCATGCAAGTTACTGTGGAGACTTGGAAAGGTAATGCAGTACACACATAGCAGTGTAGAAACAGCAGTGACATTCTGTGCTGCATGATGTAATGTAGATTTTGACATTTCTAGTTAGATCATGAGTCAGAACATTTGGATTTCAAAACTATGATAATGGCAAATTAGAATTTAGCTATACATTAAAGCACTGGATGAAATGTTTTTACTTCACATAAAAAGTATTACATTTTCAAAATAATTTTTCTTTTTAGTCTGCAGTTTTTCCGCAGTTTTGCACAAATGCTTCACTACAGTCGCTCCTCTGTTTCTCTGACCACTCTGTGTCTGCGCTCGCAGAGCCGCCTCCTCCCCCTCCCTCTCAAACATGACACCGGCTGTGAGAGTGACCGGCTGATGATTGGCTGTTCTGCCTTAAGTCCCGCCTCTCTTGGAGTGTCATCGGTCAGCTCGTGCTGAGGAGGCGGGAACTTATGGTTATTTACGTCTCCCTTTTCCAGGTACTTTGAATGAGTGTTTATGCTTTCGTAGAGAGTAGAGAGTGAAGGCACACCTGCCAAAAAACCAAAACCCATGTGTAAATACCGTGATAAATGGGACTGCGAATTTACTTTTTTAAAGAATGCAAAGTCTGCAACAAATTTGTGCAACAACTCACTAAAAGAGTAAAAGAAAATGTATGTGAAATGAAAAGAAAAACTGTAAAAGAAAAGCAATATGAAATGAAAAGAATGTGTGGAATGAAAATAAAATGTAAATGTAAAGACAAGCAATGTTAAATTAACAGAAAATATGCGAATAACCCTTTTGTGTTTTCAATTGGGCTTTAACACCTGTCTTAAAATGTAAGGGATACTGGAGCTTTGTTGGGGTGGTGGGACTGCTCGAGGTGGGCGCCGGAAAATTTCCCTTATTTTCAAATCCAAAACTTGACAGGTATGATGCTAATTGCTATTATTGGGATACTGTTCAGCAGGGGACAAACTGCCATTGTTAAGCAGTGCATTCATGGGTTCATTGCCAGTGCAACTGATTTTGATATATTAAGCATTATTTGTTGATTAGCTGAATACTTTTGTGGAAATTATGACATTGTTTGCATACCTGTTGAAGAACTATTAAAGAAAAGTGTATATTATTTGAATGTTTAAAAACAGTAAATAATTAAATTATTTATACCACCAGAGAAAAAGCTTTGTGTGGGCGTTTTTTTCTCCCCTTTTCTAATTATTATTTTTTTTAATGTAGGATTATTTTTTTTCCCAGCCAAACGCTGCAAGCCGGAAATCTGGCACAGTGCCGGAGAACTTTAAGCCCTGCATTTTGTACCCCTCTGTCACTGTATTCATCGATTTTATTGTTTATTAACAAACCACATCCATCCCCTGCACTTTTGAAAAGCTTGCCCCTGAGGAGGATGTCCTACTATGGCTAGCGAGACAAGTTGACACCTCCAAGGACTTCTGTATTTGTGTGTCCAGAATTAATTTTGTGGAACGAAGTCTGTTACTTTGGAGGCGACAGAAGTTAAGCTCCCCAGTCAACACTTTAAAGATTACTTTCTTAGGAGAGGCTGGAGTAGACACTGGCGCTTTAAGAAAAGAATTGCTGACAGGTCAGGATTTAGTTTTTCTACAAATAACATACTTTGGATATCTTGTTAATTAATTTGTTGTGGTTACATTGTATTTTATTTATTTTTTGCCCCCCCTGTCTATAGAAATGATTGGCGGCATAGAGAACCGGCTCTTTGAAGGGGAGGAGGGCAAAGGCAAAGTGCCAAAATACTCCCTGAATGATGTTGACAATGTCCTGTTTCGGTAACTGTTTCTCATCAAAGGAATTGGTCACCTAAGAATGGAAGCTGTCAGATGTTCACACTCATGTCATTCCAAACTTAAAGGGATATTTCACCCAAAAATACATTTCTGTAATCATTTACTCACGTAAGGTGATTTCAAAAACCTACTAGTTTTATTTGCATTGCTGTTATAAAATGTTACAGTACAAAATAACTCCTATTTTCTTTCTATACTGCATGCTGTTTAGATAATGTTTGGCATTTTCTGTCTACCTGGCATGTTTTTCATTGTGTCACATCTTGTCCCACAAACGAGTTTGAGTGGCACTCTAAAACATTCCAGAGAGGTGAAAATCCTGAATCACTTCCGGGATTTTCTGATGGAGCTCGAAGGTAAGTTCGTATTCATTTCAGATGTCAATGAATGCAAATGTTTATTATGGAAGTCCACTGATGGATTATTTTCACAGACATTGATTACAAAATATGTCTGATAACTGATTGATGACAGATCATTTACTCCAGTCTTCAGTGTCACATGATCCTTCAGAAATCATTCTAATATGCTGATTTGATGCTCAAGAAACATTTATGATTATTGTTACATGTTGAAAACTGTCAACATTTGAATAACATTACTGTGGAAATAGTGATACTTTTTTAATGTTTTATATTAGATTTATTATAGCCTTTATTACGTAGCAGTCTTTTGTAATATTTTAAACTTCACAGTCACTTTTTATCTATTGGATGATTAAAAGTATTAATTCCTTTTCTTCTAATCTTAACAAAAATGTTTTAATGGTTTCATTGTTTCCACAAATATAATTCATATTAATTAATTAATTAATTAATGATAATAATGAAGAAGAAATGTTTAAGTATCAAATCAGCATATTAAAAGTATTTCTTAAGGACCATCGGACACTGAAGACTGGAGTTATAATGCTGAAAATTCAGCTTTGATCACAGCAATACATGTATAATATAGTTTTCTAAAGCAGCAGTTAGTTCTAAACTAATTGTATGTTTTCAAATGTCTTGAATGTTTATTGTGCTATGTGTGGTAATGTCTGTATATTTTATGTATATGTATATTTTACTGCCCTAGATGGCGATAGTCAGGATGAGGACGCCCTCCCTGTCCCACGGGTGATGCAGTGGCTGACTGGTCAAGCACAGAGAGACAAGCCTTTAAAATAACTGCTGAGTTTGATCACACATGCATGCAGCGCTTGCCAGACACACACTTGTTAGCGCATGCTCACAAACCGTCACATTTCCCACTGCACATCTGTCAGAATTTAATGAATTTAAAGAAATCATGAAAACAGCAGTACAACATGGTGCTTGTTTTTACAGTCTATGTTTCGAAATGAACTTAAATGTCTAGACAATGTTGTTCCCAATAGTTTAATTTCTTCTTTTGAATTCATAGATACTGTTCAACAACACTTATTTATGGTTTTACATGCTTCTGAATGGTTTACAAAGTCTTAAATATTTTTGTTACAGTAGTTTACAAAAAAAGTAGTTCAAAATAAATGATTGCAATTTAAAGTAATTTTCTAGTGAATTATTATACAACAACAGAAAATAAGATCAAATTTGGAGACCATGTGACTCCTTGGCACAAGATGATCTTTAAACACAGTGCGAAGGCACAAGATATTAAGATAAATTGGCAGCATAACGTTATGAAGCGTTGGCCTGAACAACCCCACAGATATATCTGAACACAATGAGAGGAGAAGCATTGTGACTCACAAGTCAAATGTTAAATAGAGCACAGTCTCTGGATCACATCAAGTCTCTGTAGATATAGCGCCCAGTCATTCAATGCTGATGTCAAAGGATTAATCAATCCATGCAGAACAGCAAGTTTTTGGTCTGATAAAGGACAGTAGATCTCTGGCACCACCACACCATCATCATCATCATCATCATCCTCTGTGTCACGGTTAACGGTTACCTCTTGAAAAAGATGCTCCACCATCTGAAAAAGAAAAAATTAGGTTGTTTTACAATGCTAACTCCACTGAACTCACAAAAGATAATCCTGAAATTTACTTCACATCATTCCAAACTCATGTACCATAGGCCCTATTTATACCTAGCATTGAAATGAGACTGAGATCACTTTTACTGTAAGGGAAAGGGGACAGCATACTACCCTTACTATGACAAGGAGTAGCTAAGATGATGGTGCAAAAAGTGGAAAATAAAAAATAATTTTATATTATAGTGTTTGTTTATTAATAGCTTAGAGCCATGCCAGCTATCCTGGCTATTATCATGAATAAAAATAAAAGATAAAAATTGATATGTACAGTATTGTTCAAAATAATAGCAGTACAATGTGACTAACCAGAATAATCAAGATTTTTAGTATATTTTTTATTGCTACGTGGCAAACAAGTTACCAGTAGGTTCAGTAGATTGTCAGAAAACAAACAAGACCCAGCATTCATGATATGCACGCTCTTAAGGCTGTGCAATTGGGCAATTAGTTGAAAGGGGTGTGTTCAAAAAAATAGCAGTGTCTACCTTTGACTGTACAAACTCAAAACTATTTTGTACAAACATTTTTTTTTTTTCTGGGATTTAGCAATCCTGTGAATCACTAAACTAATATTTAGTTGTATGACCACAGTTTTTTAAAACTGCTTGACATCTGTGTGGCATGGAGTCAACCAACTTGTGGCACCTCTCAGCTGTTATTCCACTCCATGATTCTTTAACAACATTCCACAATTCATTCACATTTCTTGGTTTTGCTTCAGAAACAGCATTTTTGATATCACCCCACAAGTTCTCAATTGGATTAAGGTCTGGAGATTGGGCTGGCCACTCCATAACATTAATTTTGTTGGTTTGGAACCAAGACTTTGCCCGTTTACTAGTGTGTTTTGGGTCATTGTCTTGTTGAAACAACCATTTCAAGGGCATGTCCCCTTCAGCATAGGGCAACATGACCTCTTCAAGTATTTTAACATATGCAATCTGATCCATGATCCCTGGTATGCGATAAATAGGCCCAACACCATAGTAGGAGAAACATGCCCATATCATGATGCTTGCACCTCCATGCTTCACTGTCTTCACTGTGTACTGTGGCTTGAATTCAGAGTTTGGGGGTCGTCTCACAAACTGCCTGTGGCCCTTGGACCCAAAAAGAACAATTTTACCCTCATCAGTCCACAAAATGTTCCTCCATTTCTCTTTAGGCCAGTTGATGTGTTCTTTGGCAAATTGTAACCTCTTCTGCACATGCCTTTTTTTTAACAGAGGGACTTTGCGGGGGATTCTTGAAAATAGATTAGCTTCACACAGACGTCTTCTAACTGTCACAGTACTTACAGGTAACTCCAGACTGTCTTTGATCATCCTGGAGGTGATCATTGGCTGAGCCTTTGCCATTCTAGTTATTCTTCTATCCATTTTGATGGTTGTCTTCCGTTTTCTTCCACGTCTCTCTGGTTTTGCTCTCCATTTTAAGGCATTGGAGATCATTTTAGCTGAACAGCCTATCATTTTTTGCACCTCTTTATAGGTTTTCCCCTCTCTAATCAACTTTTTAATCAAAGTACGCTGTTCTTCTGAACAATGTCTTGAACGACCCATTTTCCTCAGCTTTCAAATGCATGTTCAACAAGTGTTGGCTTCATCCTTAAATAGGGGCCACCTGATTCACACCTGTTTCTTCACAAAATTGATGACCTCAGTGATTGAATGCCACACTGCTATTTTTTTGAACACACCCCTTTCAACTAATTCAACTATTTGCCCAATTGCACAGCCTTAAGAGCGTGCATATCATGAATGCTGGGTCTCATTTGTTTTCTGAGAATCTA
Source organism: Carassius auratus (assembly GCF_003368295.1). Taxonomy (NCBI): domain Eukaryota; kingdom Metazoa; phylum Chordata; class Actinopteri; order Cypriniformes; family Cyprinidae; genus Carassius; species Carassius auratus. The sequence continues at coordinate 306,292 of NC_039300.1, read as the reverse complement.
CTGAACCTACTGGTAACTTGTTTGCCACGTAGCAATAAAAAAATATACGAAAAACCTTGATTATTCTGGTTAGTCACATTGTACTGCTATTATTTTGAACAATACTGTACATTTATAATTAATATTATTTTTTGTACATTTATCCTTGATAAAAATTCAAAAATTTAATCTGGTCTTACATTAAAAATCTTTTCATAAGCGTCAACATAAAAAGTAGAGCTCATGCCATCACAGTCGGGTCACATTTAACGTTTGGCAAGAGAGGTATAAAGGAGGATCTTTACCTGTTGTTAGTAATGTCTGGCTAGATTATTACTTCAGTGCATTACAGTGAACCAAACTTCAGATGTGCCACACAGTGGTTGACAGAACACATTAGTCCATGTAAGCATTTACACTACCCAGGTGGAAAAGACAGTATTAAATGCATTCATAATATATTTAAAATACAAATAGTGTGATTATAATACATTTGTATTTCCAACATGCTTATTTAAAGTGAACTTAAAATATACTGAATAGCTTTTTAATATATTTCTAGAAACTATATTAGTATTACATTTGTAATAAATATATACTTTATTACACTTTTACGTAATATGCTAATGATAAGCATACTTTAAATATATTTTTTAAAGTTTAATTGAAGTAGATTGGTAATAAATACATGCTTAATTGTATTTTGAATAAATACACTAGTAACTAACATACTTTAAATATATTTCTATAAAATGTACTATGAGTACATTGGAAATGATTATATATTTAATTACACTTTTAAGGAATATGCTGAATACAAACATTTTAATTATATTGCTTAAAACTGTATTAGAAATACATTGTTATAAATATGTTTAATTATAATTTTAAGAAATATGCTAAACACATGTATACTTTAGTTTTAGTGTATTTACAGAAAACATACTTGTGTAACTAAAGTTGATTTATGTTTATTTTGTGTTTATAGCAAAACGATTAATATTTTAGTTGGTTATAAATACCTTTTTTATAACTATTGTATAGGCATACAATATATTTTTTATATTTATGTCATACAATGTGCTTCAGTCCTGGTTTTTTAAAATATTGTGAATTATATTTTTAACATTTTAATATATTTCAACAAATTCACAAATTGTTTTCTGTGGCAAAGCTTAAAAAATGCTAGTCCTAACATGAAGTGAATTAAAAATGTATTGAAATGAATTTTAATATATTTCTCCAAGGGCTAGAATTATTGCCTACTGTAATTACAAATGTGCTCAGTTAAGCTTTTAAGAAATATAGCTAAATCTACCATGCTTTTTGCAAAACTGCATGCATATTTATTTCACACTTTATATTGTTTTATGTGTAACTGTTCATTTTTTTTATTTAAATATTTGCTATAATTATGATAAGCAATACAATTGAAATAACTAAGTAATGCACTTATTATCTGGGAGTGTTAAATCAACAATGTTTTGTTTATTTTTTGTAGTTTTTAAAAATAATTAATAACAATTAATTGCACTTTAACCCTCTGATGGTCCTCGTTTCCTGTCCCCACTCATGTTTTTTGGGGTCTCCAGAGACCCCAGACAATATCATTTAATTTTGTAAGAAGATACTAGTTTTTTTTTTTTTTGTTTTTTTTTTTACAAATGTAATTTTACTCTGTTTGTTAATGTGTTTTTGGAGGATTTATGATATATTTTAAATTTCTATAAATAAATAAATATTTATTTAAATAGGCTTTTTACAAAAGAACAGCATTTGATGTAAAATTCACTTTATAAAAGACCCAGATTTCTAACTTTCATTCATGGGGATAACATGGATCATTTTAAATGATTTAAATAACATTTATACCCATTTTTTGGAAAATGCAGTTTTAAAATAAAAATGAAATCATTTTAACCACTAGATGGCTATAGAGCTCCACTATATGCTATTTGCTATTTGACTACCTGAAAGATATCTTTTCACAAGTTGGATTCAGTTGGATTCATATCTAAATATTATTAAATCACAATTTAGTATTTTTTTAGTATTTTTTTTTACTGAAAAAAAAAAAAAACCCAGTTTTCAATAATGTAACATTACAATGCATTGCAGGCAGTAAGCATGGTAAACCGCATGACTTCTGTAGACGGGGTTGGAGCAGGTGTGTGTGTGTGTGTGTGTGTGCGTGCTAAATAGTTTTGTCTCATCCTGTCATCTCTCTCTCAATCTCTCTCCCTCTTTGGTGGTTCTGCATTTTGCATGATTTTTTAAAAATAATTATGAGAGCAGTTGTTTTATAACCTCACAAGTGTGTGTGTGTGTGTGTGTGTGTGCATTGTCGGTGTCAGTGTCACCACTTTATATTTGTGTTGGTTCTGCATTTTGGATGATTTTATTTGACAAATGATAAGAGAACAGTTTTTATAGTCTTCTATATTTTATAGTCTCTTATATATTCCTCTATATGTGTGTGTGTGTGTGTGTGTGTGTGTGTGTACGCGTGTTGTGAGCAATATAATTTAGCATTGTGGATGTTTTTTTGCATTGGTGGAAGTGTGCCACTTTATTTGTGCCATATCTGTCGAATTGTTCTGCGTTGTTTCTGAGTTTGATGATGAATTTAGTCTTATTTTGATCGCAAGACCATGAGTGTCACAAATTTTGTCACGCTAACATAAAAACAGATATTCCAATTTATTTATTTATTTTTTGTAGATCTAGAAAGTGTTGAGAGCCGTAGAAGGTTTCATACCATTTGGACAAAGGGAACATTTTTTTTAATTTGAGCAAAAGTCATTTCGGGTCAAAAAGACCCCGAAGACCATCTGATGGTTAAACACATATATATCAAATACTGTGCATTAATTAGTATGCACATTAATAATGAATGCACATTATTTGTGAAAAGTCTTTTTCCACAACACAAAGTTCCCTACAAACAAGTACAAATAATTTTCAAAGTAAATGATATCCACTGACGGCAGTTGCTTTAATATTTTATCTTTCAGTACTAGTGCAGTGATGACAATAGTCAGTTTGAACAATCCACTTATAACCTGAATGTGAACACCAGTACTTCCACACATCAATATAATAATACACATAGGCCTACTCTAAAACGACAACATTCTAAAGCTTAATTCTTACATTTTACCAAAGCTCATGAATAACAAAAAGGAATAAAAAAAAAAACAGTTTAGAAAGCATTTCATTTAAACTTCACTAATTAAAGTATTGAATTGCAATTCAACTGCGATAATTTCAGTCCTTTTCAATATTATTTGGCAGGGCTATGATATAAGTGTTGTCTTTCAACTCAGTCATTACACATTTTCTTTTTAAAGAACTGCACTGCATAAATAGTGTTTGACTCTTTTATCTCATGAATGAACTTGGAAGAAATCCTAAGGTCAGAATCCCTACAGAGGTGTCTTGCAGTCCTCCAAAGCTCCTTAACCAAAACACAGCTCATCTGTTCATTACAACCTTCAGATTTAAATGCCACAATGCTCAGAATCTTAATAATGTGCCATCAGTTAACTCTACTACAGAGTTGTTTCTTTTTTGCAGCCGTTTGTTAGTTTCTGTGTGATAAAGGACACCATCGATAATGAAACGTTCATAATACAAGCATTGCTGTACCCTGATATCAAAAAGATCCTGTATAGCAAGCATGTGCCGTACTGGAATGGTCACTGGATGAGGATTACCAAAAACCTAACCATCTCTGACACAATTGTGTTGATTTAGCTGTATTTTGCTCACTGTTTTGCATTTCATGGAACAGTTTTTTGACTGTCTTTGGCATTCCTCATGTACTTGTCTGCTTTGTTAGTGAGGTCTCTCCACTTGAGGAATCTCTTGCCAATCTGTTGTTGGACATGTGTGGTTCCATTAAAGAACTTCAAGAGTGTGCCATTGAAAGATTCAAAAGAAAATGTGGATGTAGCCCACAGAGCTCCCCAGTTTCTCACACTTGCAGAAATGTGCGTCATCAAGTGCAAGGTAAATAACATATTTTCCGTGCCATACAATTTCTGAAATTCCATAACGAATTTCTTCAGTGTTTTTTCTGCATTGTCAATATCAACCATTTGTATCTTTTCTTGAAGCAAAGTATAAATGCCAAAAACAAGAAGGAAAAGATGGTTCCAGTATTTATTAGAAAGAACACCACAAAGCACTGGTAACGCATAGAACAGAAGAAAAGATCTCTATTCTGAGGCCTTCCAATATTTGCTTTCTTTTACAGAACGTGGGACTCTAGTTAACTCTACTGGAGGCTGGATTGCTAGTAACTGCTTATCAATTTCTTCGGTTTTTGTGCCCATGTACCATGGTTTATCATGGTTAGTGGAATCCAGCCATAATGTCATTAGCTGCCGTGTTACTCCTAGGCAAACACTGTGCTGGTATTCAGGCACAAACCCATTGACCATCTGAAAGTTTGCTAGTTTCATTAAAGGAGATGGTCCTTTCACTCCCATTACAGGCTGCTTAGGAGTACCAGCCATAGCATGTTGAAAATGCTCAGATTCACATCTGAGAAGAGGTTCAGGACTTATAAAAGAGTATGAACCCCCACCTTTATGGTAGCAAAAGTCACAGCCATACAGTATATGCCATTAAACTGTTTCGTGTTTTTAATTTGTGGACGAGCAACTGAATCTGAACTACAGATCAGTGCATGCACTATAGATAAATGTTGCTGGCTCTGTGTGTCTGACCATTTAATTCCATTTTGCTCCAATTCTTGAAGCTCATCAACAAATGGAGTTAACAGAGTTGTCATATTGGGTTTCTTCTCTCCAAACCAAATGCATGGTATGCAGATATTATTTTTTCGTTCTTTTGGGTCAAGTTCAATATGATCTGACACTGAATTGGCCATAGCTGACAATTGGAGTTCTTGAAAACTGGGATACCATCACAGTTCCACAGTAAACTCACATCGTCTTGACTAATTTTACCACTCCTGATTAGTTTTTCATACTCTTTTCCTGAATGTATGTCATTAATAATGCCATTAGTTGACATTTTTCTTTCTAATGTATTCTTAGGATTTTCCAGAAAGTCCTTAATTTGGCTAGATAATTTCAAAACCAGAAAATACGAACCATTTTTCAAATGTGTCTGCATCAAACAACATGTGACATACAGAACATTGTGTCTGACCATTAACCTTACCTATATAGTTGGTGCATCCAGAACAGTACAAATGTGATTCATATTGTCCATACTGCCCATAAGCTTTATGAAATAGGTAAGAAGTAGTTGGTACTGATTCTGGGAAATGTTCATTAAACAAGAGGAGGAGGTCTTCAAGAGCTGTCGCTGTGAGGTTGTGTCTCAAAATGAAGGACATCAAAAGAAGTAGACTTTGTCCTCTGGAGATAGGTGCTCCTGGGTAAAGTAGTTCTTCTTCCTCTGATTTCTACAGGAAGAAAATAAATAAAAAATAATAGAATAAATTAATTATTAACTAAATAAACAAACAGGGCCTGGTTCCCCAAAAAAGTAGTTCTTAACCTATTCCTTAATCTCTCTCTTAACATTATGGCACGATACCCGACACGTTAGTACGCTAAGTATATGTTCTGTACAACGTGACATCATGACTTTGCGTAAACATACACGTCACTTTCAAAGCCGAGTGGCGTGTTATGTATATACATTTTGAGCTATTCATGTGTATGATGTGATTCCGCGTGTATGTCTGCGCCGTTAAAGCGAAATGGAGCGAAATGTATATCTATATAGGGGGAGCAATATATTTTTTTCTAGGATGGTAGGGGAAGAGTCATGAATGTTCTTAACCCCAGTGATGGTTAGGTTTAGGGACAGGATTGGGTCTGGGTCGCTCGAAAAGCCCATGGAGCTCAGCCATCAAGGTTAATGAGAACCGGAGTAGGGGGCGCCAACTCACTCTCATGCCCGAGAGGGTGAGGCCACGTTGGGCCTGGGTCGCTCGAAAAAGCCCCTGGAGCTCGTGAAAGTGAAATTGAAAAGTGAAAGTCACGTGACATACAGCCAAGTGTGGTGACCCATACTCAGAATTCGTGCTCTGCATTTAACCCATCCAAAGTGCACACACACAGCAGTGAACACATACAAACCGTGAACACACACTTGGTATCAGGTGGTAATTAGCCTAGGCCAGTGGTTTTCAACCTGTGGGCCGCGGCCCCCTAGTGTGACGCGGTGGTAGTGCAGGTGGGCCGCCAATTACTATTAAAATAAATAATAATATTGTTAACATATGTAAAAATGTCTAAGTCATAACATAACATAATTTCACATATGTCAT